>NW_006238944.1:2430666-2436254 GCF_000226075.1 Solanum tuberosum | reverse complement strand
ATTTGACTTAGGTAAGTTCTAGTTATGTTTCTAGGCTTAAACTGACTAAAACCTCATAATTTAGGGTCTAAACGACGTAGCTTAGGGGTCCAACAAAATAGGAAAAGACCAAAAGACCCTTGACTTAACTGCTGTCGGAGTGACCGACAGACATGACCTACGGGCCGTAGGTCAACCTATGGTCCGTAGATTGGGGTCGTATGTCAAGAATGGAACTGATGGAACCTTGTTGCGTTCTTGAAGTAGGGTTCTTGACTTCTCTTCTCCTCTTACGTTCTAATTTTTCTAAGTTTTGATTAGTGAGTTGAATTAGGTAAGTTCTAGTTATGTTTCTAGGCTTAAACTGACTAAAACCTCATAATTTAGGGTCTAAACGACGTAGCTTAGGGGTCCAACAAAATAGGAAAAGACCAAAAGACCCTTGACTTAACTGCTGTCGGAGTGACCGACAGACGATGACCTACGGGCCGTAGGTCAACCTATGGTCCGTAGATTGGGGTCGTAGGTCAAGTCTGTCCGATAAGACTTCACTAAAACGAGTATAACTTTTTAGTCGGAGGTTGGATTTTAGCAAACTCGGTGGCGTTGGAAAGAGGATTCAATTATCTATCATATCATAGTTCATGGGACACATAATTCCTTTTGTTCTGGGAGTGATGACCATGTGAAGTTGACCCAATTAGCAATTTCCCCCTAATTGGTTGCTGGCCTTCACCAACGATTAGACCAACGGACCATGGATCGAACGATGGTCCATGTTGGTCGGCCATCGTTTGCATCAGAGGATGGGTAAAGGGGGCCTCGATCCACGGACACAGACCACGGATCGTGGTCTGACCTACAGACCGTGGGTCTGTCCATGGGTCGAGACTTAGCTGATTTTCTGAGCTAAGTTTGGGAAGGGGTTGCAGTGGTGAACCACGGACCACCAGCACGGGCCGTGGTCTGACCTACGGTCCGTGGGTTGCACCTGCAACTTCTCAAAATCTACATTTTTGGTCTATTTCGGATACGGGGTGTTACATTATCTCTCCCTTGGGACCATTCGTCCTCAAATAAAGGCTAAACTAGTTGAGTATGGAGGGAAGAAGCTACAATCCCTACCACTAAGTACTAGAAACTGATTTCTGACTGAACTGAGTTCCGAGAACATGCAAATACGCTGAAAATGCAAGGCTGACTGAAGGAACAAAATACTAAGACTGAATTAGCGCATGAATGACTGAAAAATTGAAGAGGAACTATTACGAATGGAATCGGAACGAAAGAGGTGAGGATACTTGGACTTCATGGCTACTTCTGCTTCCAGCTCCCTCTACGGACTGACTCCTCCACAAAACCTTAACTGAAGCGACTTCTTTGTTTCTCAACCTTCTAACCTGACAATCAAGAAAAATAACTGGTACATCCTCATACGAGAGACTATCTTTCACGGCCACACTCTCTAATGGCACTATGGATGTTGGATCACGCACACACTTCTTCAAAAGTGAAATGTGAAAAACCGGATGCACTGCTGCTAATTCTGATGGCAACTCTAGCTCATAAGCCACTTTACCAATCCTCTTTAGAATCTTGTAAGGGCCTACATATCTAGGACTGATCTTCCCTTTCTTGCCAAATTTCATCACCCCTTTCATAGGTGACTTTTTCAGGAAAAACCCACTCATCAACTTGGAGCTCTAATTCCCTTCTCTTTACATCTGCGTAAGACTTCTGGCGACTCTGGGCTATCTTAAGTCTATATCTGATGAGTTGCACTTTATCCATAGCATAATGGACCGAATCTGGTCCTATCAAGGCTGATTCACCTACTTCAAACTAGCCAATAGGAGATCTACATCAACGCCAATACAATGCCTCATAAGGGGCCATCTGAATGCTGGAATGGTAACTATTGTTGTAAGCGAACTCAATAAGAGGGAGGTGATCATCCCAACTACCCTTGAAATTGATCATATAAGCTCTCAACATTTCCTATAAGGTCTGACTGGTATGCTCTGCCTGACCATCCTTCTGCGGATGAAATGTTGTGCTAAGATTAACCTGAGTACCAATACCTTTCTGAAATGATTTCTAGAAATAAGAGATAAACTGAGGACCTCTATCTGAGATGATAGACAAAGGAACCCCATGCAACTTCACAATCTCATTAATGTAAAACTTGGTGTAATCCTCCACCGAATCTGTAGTCTTGACTGCCAAAAAGCGAGAAGACTTAGTAACTCTATCAACAATCACCCAAATGGAGTGATGCTGTCTGTGAGTACGAGGTAAACTTGTGATGAAGTCCATGTTGACCATTCCCACTTCCAAGTAGGAATATCAATCTCTTGAGTCATACCTCCTAGTTTCTAATGTTCTTCCTTGACTTGTTGGCAATTTGGGCACTTAGCCACAAAATCTACTATATCTCTTTTCATACCATTCCACCAATAGACTCCCCGCAGATCGCGGTACATCTTAGTGTCACCTAGATGAATATAATATCTGGATTTATGGGCTTTTGCGAGAATATGTTGTCTCAATTCACCCACATCAGGAACAAACATTCTACCCTGATAGTGAAGTACACCATATCCCCCTTAGGAGAAAACCTTCACTCTCTGATTGTGGACTATACCCTTAAGCTCAAGCAAGATTGGATCACTGTCTTGCTTTTCCTTAACCTCTATTACCAAAGAAGATTCTGACCTATTCTGAACTGTGACACCATTATATGATATGCTCATAAGGCAAACTCCCAAGCGAGCAAGCCTGTGAACATCCTTCGCTAGTTTTTTCCTTTCTTCCTCAACATGGGCTACACTACCCATAGATAGTCTGCTAAGAGCATCTGCTACTACATTCTTCTTACCAGGATGGTAATGCACACTCATATCATAATCCTTAAGGAACTCAAGCCATCTGGCGAAGATTCAACTCTTTCTGGGTGAACACTTATTGAAGACTCTTATGGTCAGTGAACACATCTACGCGAACACCATACAAGTAGTGTCTCCAGATCTTGAGTGCAAACACCACTGTTGCAAGCTCGAGGTCATGAGTTGGATAGTTCTTCTCATGCACCTTAAGTTGTCTAGAAGCATAAGCTATAACCTTATCTCGCTGCATCAACACACAACCTAGGCCAACTCTGGATTCATCGCAATATATAATATAGCTATCTGAACCATCTGGTAGAGTCAAAATAGGAGTTGTAGTCAACCTGGTTTTCAGTTCTGCGAAGCTATTATCACAATCATCTGACCACTGAAACTTGACCTTAGTCAACTTAGTCAATGGAGAGGTTATGGATGAAAATCCTTCCACAAACCTTCTGTAATAACCCTCTAGACCTAAAAAAATTCTGATATCTGTCGGAGAGGTAGGTCTGGGCCATTGTTTCACTGAGTCTATTTTTTGGGAATCTACTTGAATCCCTTCATTAGACACTATATGCCCAAGAAAAGCAACTAACTGCAACCAAAACTCACATTTGCTATGTTAAGCGAATAACTGGCGATCTTTGAGAGTTTGCAGAACAACCCTCAAATGACTCGCATGTTCTTCCTCATTCCTAGAATAAATGAGGATATCATCAATAAAGACAATAACGAGCAAGTCCAAATACTGCTTGAACAATTTGTTCATCAGATCCATGAAAGCTGCAGGAGCGTTAGTTAGTCCAAATGACATTACTACGAATTCATAATGACCATATCGAGTTCTGAAGGTTGTCTTCGGAATGTCACTATCTCTGACTCTAAGCTGATGATAACCGGATCTGATATCTATCTTTGAGAAATGACTAGCACCCTAGAGTTAGTCAAACGAAATGACTAGCACCTTGGAGTTGGCCAAACAAGTCATTAATCCTAGGGATAAGGTACTTATTCTTGATTGTGACCTTGTTCAACTGTCTATAGTCAATGCACATTCTGAGAGAACCATCTTTCTCTTTTACGAACAACACTGGTGCACCCCATGGTGAAAAACTAGGTCTGATAAAGCCCTTATCTAGAAGGTCTTTCAACTACTGTTTCAATTCCTTAAGCTCGTCTAGAGACATTTTGTAAGGAGGAATAGAAATAGGCTAGGTCTCTGGAAGTAGATCAATTCCAAAGTCGATTTCCCTTTCGAGAGGAACTCCGGGAAGATCTTCTGGAAACACTTCTGGAAACTCATTAACCAATGGAATTGACTCAAGAGTTGGGGTTTCGGAGCTTGAATCCTTAACCCAAACTAGATGATAGAGATAACCCTTAGAGATCATCTTTCTGGACTTAAGGTAAGAAATGAATCGACCCATAGGCGCTAAGCTACTACCCTTCCATTCTAAGATTGGTTCACCTTGAAACTGAAAATGAACAACCCTAGTTCTACAATCGACTGAGGCATAATAGGAATGTAACCAATCCATGCCTAGAATGATATTGAAGTCTACCATTTCTAACTCTACAAGATCTACTAAGATGGCTTTCTGAGAAACTATGACAGGCAATTTATGTATACCCGTCTATCTATAACTGGGTCACCGACTGGAGTAGAGACTGAGAAGGGTTTTGAAAGGGTTTCTGGATTAACATTGAAGTTTACTACTATATAATGAGTTACAAAGACAAAGTAGCCCTTGTTGTCTTTCCACTGAGTGAACCATATGTGAGCCACATCCTTAAGCTGGTAGGATGTCAACTCAACCCTACCATTACCAGTCACTTGCATCACTTCAAAGATTTTCTTAACCTCATCAATGAACTTCTGTGGGTCCTCACCAACTTGTGACCCTAAAAACTCAGGCGGATTCATCCTAACAAAATCTCAAACTCTAGCTACCACTGATCCATCATTTGTATTAGTAGGAACTGGAACCTGCTGATTGTTCTGGTTGGTCATACTCTGAGCCAACATCTGAATGGCGTTCCTAAATTCTACATTAGAAACTTCTTGATTTGGGACTGGAGGAGCTACGTATGCATTCCTGGCATTAGCTCTACGAGAAGGCATGATCGCTGAAATGTAAAACGTCGAGTTAGAATAGAATTAGATCATACCTTACGCACCATAAGAGTAATAATAAAATGAAGATTCTTTGTAAAACACTTTGTAGCCTCCTTCTCATTAGATGTGGTGCACTTCACACCCATGAAAAGGACTCTACTTAGTGTGGCTTTTGAGACATCCTAGGACACTTAAACCTAGTGCTCTAATACCAAGTTTGTCAGTCCCCGAGGCTACCCCCGAGATGCGAACACGGGACCTAGGATCACAAGTGACCCCAAGCTAACCCTGCTGGCGTAATCATGAGCATACTAAAGATAAACTGAATAATAAAAAATTGTGCGGAAGCTATCATCATGAATAAAATGAAAAGATGGGGAATACCCATATACTATAACTGAGATAAATGAAAACTGATGAGTTTATTACAAAGAAGATATTAACTCAATTCTAAGATGATTCTAACTATGTCTGAAATAAGCCTCTAAACTAACTAGAAATGTTGGTACATGCCCCAACTAGATCTAGCAAAACTGAAACTAAAGACTAAAAATACTGAAAAGAAACTCATGACTATTGTCCTCGGAGAATGAGGACTCACCACTGAT
>NW_006238944.1:2416030-2430524 GCF_000226075.1 Solanum tuberosum | reverse complement strand
AGCTACTAATAATCGATAGTAAAACCACATGAGCTAAATGTGGAGTCCGATGTATACGCCCCATCGAGAGGACGCAATATACCCTGCCAGAGGTATAGAGGCATGTTGGCGTGATCACTGGTTATCAAATATGTATGCCCCCTACTTCATAGAAATTTAGTGTAGTCACTCCTAATGCCCTTGGTCTATGGGAAGACTGTGTACAGTATGGCTGCCCCATAGAGGGAAATTTACCGGTGAATGCGGTGCGGACCACTGCTCGAAATGATGCCCATAGAGGGGACTTACAACCTACATGGATTGTAGTTCTGGGACTATTTGGGTACGTTAAACCCTAGTCCAACTCGGTATTATGCTACTCCCAATGGATTAAGTGATTAACACATTATCACTGAATTTCTGTAAGTTACTGGATAGCTCAAAATGGACATGCAAACTGAATATGCAACAATTAACTGATATTGATGCATTAATAAATGAGGCATGTATAACTGAAATATATGACCTACATGTGTAATTCAAGAACTAAATAAATACATAGCTAGGGTTCTGGAATTCATGTAATAAACTGAATATTAACATACTAATCTGATTTGGATCATTCTAATAGCTAAGAACCTCATAATTCTAACATTCAAGAAACCCTAGGTCTATTCATAATAAGGGAATCAAGAAACTAACTGTAAACTAGGGACCTAATGGGTGAAAGGAACCCACTAGTGGAATCCCACATACCTGGTGATGAATCCCACAGATAAATCTTTAGATTTTGGGGCTGGAACTGATGGAATCTTATTGCGTTATTGAACTAGCGTTCTTGACTTCTTCTCTTCTCCTCTTACGTTCTAATTTTTCTAAGTTTTGATTAATGAGTTGACTTAGGTAAGTTCTAGTTATGTTTCTAGGCTTAAACTGACTAAAACCTCATAATTTAGGGTCTAAACGGCGTAGCTCAGGGGTCCAACAAAATAGGAAAAGACCAAAAGACCCCTGACTTAATTGTTGTTGGAGTGACCGACGGACGGGACCTACGGGCCGTAGGTCAACCTACGGTCCATAGATTGGGGTCGTAGGTCAAGTATGCCCGCTAGGACTTCACTAAAATAAGCATAACATTTTACTCGGAGGTTGGATTTTAGCAAACTTGGTGGCGTTGGAAAGAGGATTCAATTATCTATCATATCATAGTTCATGGGACACATAATTCCTTTTGTGATGGTAATGGTAACCATTTGAAGTTGACCCAATTAGCAATTTCCCCCTAATTGGTTGATGGCCTTCACCAACGATCAGACCAACGGACCTTGGATCGAACGATGGTCTGTGCTGGTTGGCCGTCATTCGCGTCTGAGGTTGGGTAAAGGGGGCCTTGATCCACGGACACAGACTACAGATCGTGGTCTAGCCTACAGATCGTGGGTCTGTCCGCGGGTCAAGACTTAGCCAATTTTCTGAGCTGGGTTAGGGGAGGGGTTGCAATGGTGAACCACGCACCACCAGCACGGGCCATGGTCTGACCTACAGTCTGTGAGTGGCAACCCTGGGTTGCACCTGCAACTTCTCAAAATCTGCATTTTTGGTCTGTTTTGGATACGAGGTGTTACAGTACTGCATTCCATACATAGATAGATGGATAGTTTGAGCGTACTATACAAATCTTAGAGAATATGCTGAGAGCATGCATTCTTTATTTTGGAGGTAGTTGGAATGTTTACTTGTCTTTAGCTGAATTTGCCTACAACAATAGTTTCGGTCCAACATTCAGATGGATCCATATGAAGCTTTGTATGGTAGGCGATGTCGATCTCCCATAGGGTGGTTTGAAGTTGGAGAGGCTAATGTGTTGGGACCAGACTTAGTACTAGAAGCTATAGATAAGGTCCAGTTGATTAGGCAGAGATTGCTCACAACTCAAAGCAGATAGAAGTCTTATGCGGATAAGAGAAACAGAGATCTAGTGTTCACAGTTGGGGACAAAGTTTTTCTACAAGTTTTCCTATGAAAGGTGTGATGCGGTTCGAAAAGAGAGATAAATTGAGTCCGCGGTATATAGGACCATACGAGATACTTGACCGGATAGGAGGAGTGGCGTATCCTTTGGCACTTCCTCCTGATATGTCTTCATCCATCCAGTGTTCCATGTTTTTATGTTAAGGATGTATATCTCAGATTCCTCTCATGTACTTGAAGCACTGACTATACCGATTGATGATAACTTAATGTATGAAGAGGAACCAATGGCTATTATGGACAAACAAGTAAAAAGGTTAAGGTCAAAACAAATTGTGTCTGTGAAAGTCTTATGGAGAAACCATACCATTGAAGAAGCTACTTGGGAGTTGGAAAATGATATGCGGTCAAGTATCCTCACTTTTTTTGGCCTACAGGTACACACTTGTTTAAATTTGGGGACCGGATTTCTTAATGTGGGGAGAATGTTATACCCTATATGAACATATATAATGGCAATTATGTCTTTTGTTGAAAAAAAATAAAGAAGAAAAAGTAAGGGATCAGACTTTTTAAAAAAATTGAAAAATAAAATAAAATGGCTTTAGCCCATTATACGTACATGATAGAGTTTTGCCTTTTCAATTTTTCCTGCACCATGTTGAAAAAGTAAGAAAAAGGGGGGAAAAAAGAAACAAACGCTAGTTGTCGCATTTTTTGTTTCCAGCGAAGGAACACGAAAGAGAAGAAAGAATTAAAGGGTGAAACTGAGGGGCACAGGAAGAGATAAATCTTTGTTTCCTTTCTTCTTCTACAAACTTGCTAAGACTCCTAGTCTAGGTGGTTCACTTTGGAGGATAGAAATTTAATTACTAGAGAACATAGAATTTTAGATGAATTAGATGGATAAATTAGATGAAGTTAATAGCTTATTGCTCCAACTAACTTACTCATGGCTTGAATTTATATGGTTCAACAAACTGGTGGGCAACCAAGAAGTCCAAAAGGGGCAGGGTATTCTGAATTTTAGCATGAAATAGCCTAAATGAAGGAGTTAACACAAAATTGTTATAAATGTGTTTATAGTTTTACCAAAGGAATTCATACGGACCATTCGAGTGACGAACTTGGTATTTATTATGAGTATTGTGAGTAGTAATCTTACCACAATTTGTATTTCACAAATATTATGATTTTTACATGGTTTATAAAGTAAATGTGTTACCAAATGTTTTGAACTTGCATGTGGGACAAGTTTTTTACTTGATATGATACTGAAAAAAGATTATTTAAGATGATCTCATTTTTATAAGATATGATTACTGTTATCAAAAGGTTTCTACAATTATTTGAGAAATGGTATTTTGACATGAGATTGTTAAACTTTGAAATGATGATGGCTGATAAGATTTAAATGCTCTGTTCGATTTTGAAATGCTTCTACTGGTTACAAGAAAAGTTTAAATGGGAGTAGCCTTGATGAATCCCGTAGCTAACGGCGGGGTCGTTAGACCTGGTGCATCTTGTAGTTACAGATTACCGATAAAGTCCTTGCTAGTGGGAAGGTAGAACTAGCATACTGTTACCGATATCCCTCGAGTAGGGATCTACCGATATGAAGATTTAACTCATTTATGAGGAATTCACCGTTGTGGGTTACTTCTTAAAGAGAATGCCACATTGATTATATGATTCATCCTTAGAAACCTCCCAAATATAAGAAGTGATATGAAGTGTTTTTCTGAGTTTACTACTAAGTATTTACATTGTTTTTGCTTACATGAGGAAACTAAGATTTAATATTGTTATTATTATTGAAAGGACATTATTTCATCATTTTGATTATTATACTAGCATGTTCACTGGCTTGTCCCTCATTAAAATGGTTGTGGTTAAGTATTATTACTCACTGAGCTAGTGTCTCACTCCTCGCTAATTGTTTTTACAGAGAACTCTGTTGGTATTGAAGAGGATTTCATTAACTAGAGAGTGTGATTTGGTATCATCTGGTGAGCCTCGCATCGCTTCGTGTGGAAAGAGATCTATTGATTTGTTATTTTTTTTTTCTCTTAGAGTAGTCCATTTGTCATTCTTTTTATTTGAGTCATGATTCTTCCTATGGATTGTAGTGAAGTGACTAGTCTTGAACTTCTTGTCGTATTTGGAGATAAAATTGGTAATATTGCGTGACAATTAGATCATCGGTGGATATTATGTTTTGGTTTATAGTTGTATTATTTGTGTTGTGGATTTCTGAGATAGGAAAAATTCAGGATAGTCCCAAAATCAAAGGAAACTCTGCCCGATTTTCTGTAGATTTATGTTGAAGCTTGCTTTGGAATTCTCCCCCCTTTGCGCCGGTCACAGTCCTAATTTCGGCCGTGACAATACCACTTAGTATTTAAAATACTAACAATAAAGACAAAAAATATTGTACAATTTATTTATATTTAACAGTGAAGTTTATAGAAAACCAAAAGTACAACACTGACTTATTAGGTGAAGTTTTCATATTCTTCAAACCAATTGCATAATATAATTTATCCAGAGGGGAGAAGGCACAAGTACCCCCTAAACTATGACCGAAATCCCAAAGACACACCTTAACTAAACTAAGGTCCAATTACCCCCCTAAACTCATTTTATATATAATATTGTACACCTTTTGGCCTATGTGGCACACCCTGTGACTCCACGCAATTGAGGCGCGTGGGATATATTTGGATGCCACATAATAGGACCTTAGTTTCGTTAAGGTGTGTCTCTGAGATTTGGGTCATAGTCTAGGGAGGTACTTCTACCTTTTCCCTTATCCAGAGTAAAAAACTACAAAAAAATTTAGTCTATGAAAATCAGGCACAATCAAATTTCACACAGAATACAAAACTACAAAAGTTTTCTTTTTAGTATCCAATCAGAATAAACATATTCTTAGATTATCACATAGAAATGCTTTTCTTTCGAAATAGTCTTCCAACTATAACATTTTGACATACTATCTTATCAAACTAAAACTTGCATGTCTCATTTTGCAAACTAAAGAATTTTAAAGGCAACACTATTTGCCAAGGAAAATTCATTAAAAAACATACGATTTGCAGATCTTTTTCCCAAGACACACATGATAAATATCAAAAGAGTTAACTTTTAGAAACTATTTTCCTCCTTAAGCAGTGCATTAATCTTCTACTTCCATGATTTGTTTCCCTTAATCAGTAGAATACAAGAAATATCAATAGTATAATAATTTCCTTAAGATTGTTGTTCATCCTGCATTCCTAAGATACTTAGAACAAAACCTTTGAAGAACTTAATAAGAAACAACAAAGTTTAAAGGTAGAAGGCCCAAGTACCCCCCTAGACTATGACAAAAATCTCAGAGACACACCTTAACTAAACTAAGGTCCTATTACCTCCTGAACTCATTTTATAAATAATATTGTACACCTTTTGGCTTATGTTGCACACCCCGTGAATCCATACAGTTGAGGCGCGTGAGAGATATTTGGATGTCACGTAAGCCAAAAAGATGTACAAAATTACAAAAAAAAAATGAGTTTTCCCAAGTTTAAAGAACATTTTCAAAACTAGAAAATTAAAAGCAGTAGAGAAAATAGAATCAGAAACATATTAGAAACAATATACAAAATATTTTTCTTAAAAAAGAAAATCGAGCCCACTGAATGCACGGTGTCCCCTTAAGGAAATTATTCCCATCAAGGACCGAGGTTAATGGAATATATCCTCCCAGGATAGAACGATCTTACTCACCGATGTACCGGTACCTAAAACTATGGTGTCAGCGAACCACTCAACGGCAGTAAAGTATACTTATAATACTAGATTTAGTAGAGTAGAAGAAGTCCAGAAAATTGGTTGTTTTAAAATGAGAGGAAATCCCTCTATTTATAGACAACAAAGGGTAGTGTGAACAGATTCTTATTGTTCCTTATCGGAAAGGTCACAAACCTTTGAAAAGTTATAATCCTTCGAAAAGGTCACAACCTTTCCTAAAAGTCACAACCTTTCATAAAGGTCACAAATTTTCATAAAAGTCGCAACTTTTCATTAAACTCACAACTCTTCATAAAAGTCGCAACTCTTCATAAAAGTCGCAACTCTTCATTTTCTATTCACACCTTTTAAAAACCTAACAACCACACTCTAGATTGAAAGGGGATGTTAGACAACCACGTCACATGGACTTTGGTGTAACCTATGACTCTTATACAACCCAAGTTGTGTAAACATAATAGATATGTGATAACATCTAGTTGTGTTTGAGATATATACAATCACTAGGAGTTAGAGATAACTTAGCTTGAATGGACTTTTTGTATGTGTGTATAAATACAATATGCTCTAGAACCTCTGAAGTATTGAATAAGAATTCAAGAGTTTAAACATCTCTTTCACCCTATAATTTCTTCATTTACGATAAAGAGTATAATTTTTTTTTAATTGTACTATATTATTCTCTTAAACCTTTTTCAAATAGAAAAAAGGAAAAAATATCTTAAATATGTCATCGAATTTTGAGAAAAGACTCATCGTTGTTATGTGTTAAAATTTGTGTTCATCTGTTTTATTTATGTTTGAGAAAAAGACCCATTCATATTCCATACCATTATTAGTTAACTGAAATGGCATAGATGAACCAAACTTTTTAACTGATGGCATAAATGAATCTTTTCTCAATGTTCGATGATATAGTTGATGTAACACCTAAGAAATCAGACTTGGACTTTTCAGCAAAAAAAGGTGAACCACGGTGGGGTTCACGGGCCGAGATCAGGACCACGGTCTATCACCCTCATCGTGGTTCACACCCACCCAGAAGTGGTGGACCACGGAGCCCTTCATGGGCCGTGGACCACCACATTAGTTGTGGGAAGGCTTGTGGATGCGAGGCAGAGCCACCAGGGCTTAGGCATCAGACCACGGAGCCCTTCACGGGCCGTGGTCTTGATGATGGTCTGTGGGAGGTTCCGTCGTGCTTCAGCCAGCAGACCCCAGCCCAAGGGAAGAACCACAGTGGCCTGCACAGTCATAGATGGACCTTCCAGAACTAGTAGACCCTAGCCAGCAACCACGACCCACTTGACGGGCCGTGGTCCCTTTGACAATCCGTCAGTGACTCCGTGGAAGGGCCTCGTCAGCTTTTAAGTTAGGATCATTTTGGTATTTTCCCCTATGCATTGGGCATTTAAACTATATCGTTTTACACCTAAACAACGTCATTTTACTCAGTTTAAGCCTAATAATCTAGTCAGAACCTACCTAAAATATTATTCTACAAAAATCATCCAAACTTGGAGCAAAAAGAAGGGAAAAGTCAACCAAACCTCCCAAGAACAAGCAACAGTGTTCTTCAAGGTTCAACCCCAAAATCCAAAGGATTTCTCCGTAGATTTCATCACCAGGTATGTGGGATTTCACTAGTGGATTCCTTTCATCCACTAGGTCCCTAGAATTTAGTCAGATTCTTGATTCTCTGTATCTTATTTAGGCTTAGGGCTTCTAAAACCATGGATATTTACAGTGATTTAGTTGTTGTAGTATCCTAACTCGACATAGCTTGTTTCTTGGAAAAATTTGTTGAATGCCTTGCATGAAACTCAGAACCCTTGTTTGTGTAGATTCTCTTAGTGATGAATTTCACTTGCTAGGTCAGTTAAACAGATAATCATGCTCCAGATTTCGAATGTTACATTTTCAATATATAAATGTGCATTCTCATATTTGCATGTCAATATTTTGAGCTATTCAGTATTTGAATATTTCAGTCACATTGTGTCATATACATATTAAGTTGGGGGTAGACTTAGCACCGAGTTGGACTACGGTTCAGCGTACCCTCACAGTCCCAGAACTATGTGCCCCCGTAAGAGTATAAGTCCCCTCTACTAGAATCAGATTCAGTGATCACGCCAGTCATGCCTGTATACCCCTAGCAAGGTATATTGGGTCCTTTCGATGGGGCGTATATATCGGACTCCACGTTTAGCTCACGTGGTTTTATTTTGGTTAATAGTAGCTCCCACAGTCAGACTCTTAGTGCATTTGACCAGGTTTTCAGTATATACTTTAGTATTTAGTTTAGCATATATGTTCATGATTAGCACTTGGTCATTGCATTCAGTTATCTTTTCAATATTTACATGCTTGCTCGGTTATTCCTTGTTTCAGCTTATATATGTTTGTTCAGCTTAGTATATATGTCTTGCATGCTCAGTACATTCCAAGTACTGACGCATACTCTGCGCTACATCCTTTCATGATGTAGGATCAGGTACTCAGCATTCAAACCGCGCTTAGATTGATTTTTGATCCGTATTCAGCAACTTCAGTGGTGAGTCTTCATACTTCGAGGACAATAGATATGCTTTCATTTCAGTCTTTACATTTTAATTTCAGTTTTGTTAGAGTTATCTAGGGGGAATGTCCCAGCAACTCAACTCAGTTAAAGGCTTTTTCAGACATAGTGGTAGAATCAACTTGGATTGTTGAGTTTATCTTTCAGTTATCACTAAACTTTTAGTATGTTTTATATATTCAGATTAGTTGGGTTACTCCCTATTTCAGATAGCCACTGTTTTAGCTTCCGCATAGTTCATGTTTATTTAGTTATCTTTCAGTATGCTTATGATATGTCAGACACAGGGTTAGCTTGGGGTCACTCGTGATCCTAGGTCCCGTGTTACGTCAAGGGAGTAGCCTCGGGGCGTGACAGTTAAGCCTTTTTTTCCTTTAAGAAATAATTTAATTAATGACATGAATCATTATTGACCATGTGTTAAATTGATTTTGCAAAACCGAAACTGTTTTCAGTTAACAAATAATTTCATGGATGAACCATTTCTCAAATGGAAATGACATAGATGTGCCAAACTTTTAACAGATGATATAGATGAACATTTTCTCAAAGTTTGATGACATATTTGAGTCTTTTTCCTTTAATTAATGACGTGACTAAATCATAATTGACCACGTATAAAAAATGGTTTTGTAAAATCGAAATTGTTTTCGCATGAATGAGTCTTTTGTCAAACAAAAATGATATAGATGAACCAAACTTTTAATGAATAACATAAATGAGTCTTTTCTCAAAGTTCGACATATTTGAGCCTTTTCTCTAGAAAAAATTTAAAAGAAATAAAAAATCAAATGATCATTCACATTGCTAATCTTCTTTTTCTTTTGGTTATGTAGAATTTTCATAAGAGAAACGAGATTTGTGTACCTGTTATTGACAGCGGAAGATCAACAAAATCATTTTCTTTGAAGAATTTCTCCAAGCCAAATTTGAATCTCAAGGAAACAAGGTAAATGATTCACAAACTAAATATCTCTTTTGTTGGTGTCTTTTTCTTAGAAGAATATTGTGTTCAGTTTTTCTCTTTTTTCTTTCTCAACCCTTTCTGAAGAGCGTAAAGGCTCTCTTTTTTCTTTCTCAACCCTTTCTGAAGAGCGTAAAGGCTCTCTTTTTTCTTTCTCAACCCTTTCTGAATATTGCGTAACCCTTTCTGAAGAGCCAATAAAGAATTGTGTATGTTGGATCACTTACTATGTAACTGTTCCCACCCCTATTTTTAAATTAGCACTTATCTCTTTTTTTAACAGATAACAACTTCGGGTCAGGTCGGATGAAGTCGATCCACATGGGCGATCCACGACCCAAAACTTACAGGTTAACCATATCACCACCTTTGAAGTTAATTCGCCAATTTACACACTTTTAGAGTCAGGGCCCAGAGTAATAAATTTTTATATAATATCAAACTAAATAAAAGAAAAGTGATGTCTATTTATCTTAATTTTAAGCTAATTTTTCTTATTTATTTACTTTTTATTATTATACAAAAAATAAACATGTCAAGTATTACTTCTTTATTTATTCATATTCTTAAATATAAAATTTTAATTATCTTTATTTTTACTATTACCATGACTTTTGATGATTATAACTCCTAAATTATATTGATAATAGACAACTTTTTCTAATTTATTCTTATCCTTTAAATTTAATGGCTATTATTAATTGATAATTTTATTCTTTATAATAATATATTATAAGAAATAACATTTAGATCAATATTTTGATTTCATAGTTATATAAAACAATGTATTACTTTATTATTACTTTACTATATTTTTCTCTTATGTACCTAGACTAGTTTTTCGACATGTGCGTTGCACGTGATTATCAATTCAGAAAATTTAAGCGACGATTTGAATAATAAGGTTTGAACAAAATACTATTGCAGATTCTTTTGTGAATGTTCAATTTGGATCATCATATATATATCTTGTAGAAATCTCACGTAAGTATGGAGAAATCAAGGATTGTATATTGATGAAAATAATGTTGAGTTGCAATCTCCTTATATAGGAGAAGGGCCATATTCTAGTTATACTAGGAATCCTACTACAACACAATTATTTACATGAGTAGTATTATATTATCACTCAAATACCTTATCCTAGTCGACTCTTACAATATACAGTAGCTTAGTCGTACATAACTTAGGATATAGTAGTCTAGTCGTAGTATGACTCTAATTCTAACTCGTCAGCATGCTTCGATGGACCTGTTCCTTCGACATGGTCCATCAGTCTTCAAGCTTCCTTCAACACTTCCCATCAAGCTAGTGAGTGGAGGAACTGTAACTCCTAGCTTGTTGCGAAAACGAGAACAAAACCTGTTTTGTTAAGGCTTTGGTATGAATATCAGCTAACTGATCCTTAGACTTCACAAACTGAGTAAGAAGTTATCCCCTGGCCACTTTCTCACGAACAAAATGATAATCCATTTCAATATGTTTGGTTCTAGCATGCATAACTGGATTAAACGTCATGTACAAGGAACTCATGTTATCACAGTACAACATAGGAACAAATCGAAGGAACACTACAAGGTCATGAAGAAGATACTAAATCCAAGTTATTTATGTGGCAGTGGAGGCTAGTGCTCTATACTCAAATTTAGCACTCCATCGGGCTACTGTGGTCTGTTTCTTGGAAGTCCAAGAAATACAATTTGCACCTAGGTATATGTTATAGCATGTAGTTGATCTCCTAGTGGTGGTACAACCTCCCCAATAAGCATCTCAGTAGCCATAAAACCTACATGGTGATTGTGAAATAATTTTGAGTCCAAAGTGTAGAGTACATTTGATGTACCTGAGAATCATTTTTACCCCTTGAAGATGTTCAATGTTTGGGCTTTGCATAAATTGGCTTGTTAAATTCACAACATGAGTGATATCAGGTCTTGTGAGGGTCAAATACTAAAGGCTCCCTACTATCATTCTGTACAAGGAGGCATCTACAAGACTTCCCACAGCTTCATGCAGACCATGTTTTTGAGCCAAAGAAGTGGCTACAGACTTTGTCAAAGTCATCTCTATCTTGGCCAGTAGCTCAGCAACATACTTGCTTTTATTTAAGTGAATTCTTCCTTCAAAATACTTCACCTCAACTCCTAGATAGAAGTGCAAAGGGCCAAGATCTTTCATAGCAAACTCCTTCCCAAGTTGTAGAACCAACTCTGAGACATGAGATGGATTACTTCATGTGACAATAATATCATCCATATATAACAAGAGAAATATTTTGCCTTTGTGAGTTTGCAAAGTAATAAGGAAGGGTCAGCCTTACTACAAATGAAACCAAGGTGTAAGAGATGCATGCTAAACCTATCAAACCAGACTCTTGGTGCTTGTTTAAGACCATACAATGCCTATTTAAGTAGACACACATGTTGAGGATACTAGGGATCAATAAAACCAGGAGGTTGACTCATGTACACCTCCTCTTGTAGGAAGCCATGGAAAAAGGCATTTTTGACATCTATTTGTCTAACTTCCCACTTTGAACTGACAATAATGGATAGAACCACCCTAATAGTTGTGGCTTTAACCACAAGACTAAATGTTTCTTCAAAATCTATCCCTTCAAGCTGTGAAAATCCCTTTGCCACAAGTCTGGCCTTGTATCTATCTACTGTCCCATCAACTTTTAATTTTGTCTTGAACACCCATTTTGAGCCAACCAAGGTTATACCAGGAGATTTGGGCACCAAAATCCATGTCTTGTTAGTATGTAAAGAATCAATTTCTTCATCCATTGCTGCAACCCAATGAGGTGACCTTAGTGCTTCCTTAGTAGTATTGGGTTCTCTCAAAATTTATGTGCTTCTGCGAGCAACAAGTGACAAGTGATGTTCCTTCGCCTTGTGCCTGGTGATCATATGATGCCCTTGTGGTGTAGGAAGTACCTCAATTGGTACATCAACCAAAGTAGTTGACTAGAGTGTAGCATGGTCAGATTGATGGTCAACTGGTACATCAACTAAAGTAGTTGTTTGATGATGCTCATTGGGTGGACCTGTAAGTGCAACATGTTACTCACTGCTACTAACAGATCCAAAATCTACAGCTGGAGTTTCAATACTACTGATGCAATCATCACCTTCAACCTGTTCATCAGATCTTGCGCTTGAGAGGTCAATAGTACTCTCATCATCAAAGAGTAAATGAGTTGGAGCAGCATTATCACTATTAATGTGTGGACTAGCAGCCTGTACTTCCCCTGAATCAGAATTATCATGTGCCTGCAGTTTAGAGAAAGATTCAACAAAGGTAGCAAGATGAGGTGAGACATCAATGTTAGTCTAAGATTGCTTTGGAGACACATAGGGTAATGTGTTTTCATCAAACACAACATGTCTGGATATGTATACCCTCCTTGTAGAGGGATGATCGCATCTATATCCTTTGTGTAAGCTGTTTTACCCTATGAACACACAAAGGTAGGTCTTTGGACTGAACTTATTGATACCCTTGATATATGGAAAACATCTACACCCAAACACTTTTAGGCTATTGTAATAAGGTTGGTCCCCATACAACTTAACAAATGGAGTCACCATATTTAGGACTGAGGAAAGCAGTCTATTGATGAGGAATATTGCAGTGAGGAAAGCCTCAACCCAAAGAAATAAAGGTAGGTTAGCATAAAGTAGTAGAGTTAAGCCAGTCTCCACAATATGTCTATGTTTTCTATCTGCAACTTCATTTTGTTTAGGTGTGTTAGGACATGAAATATGTCTCACAATGCCACAATGTTCCAAATGTTTAATGAAGTCTGTTTGGATAAACTCACCACCTCCATCACACTGAAAAATCTTAATCTCTTTAGAAAATTGTTTTTCCACCATTTTTTGGAATTTTAGAAGGACCTCAAAGAATTCAGATTTCTTTTTCAGTGGATAAATCCATGTATATTTTGTGTGATCATCAACAAAAACGACATAATATTTCATATGTTGGGAAGATTCGATAGGAGCAAGTCCCCATAAGTTACAATGAATTTTCAATAAAGGTTCTTTCTCAATTTTATTTCTCAAACCAAATGGAAGTTTACAACTCTTTCCCAACTGACAACTAGAACAAGCAGTAGACACTTTATTCCAACTACTAATATTAATGCAACTATTACTACTCAAAACTTTTAAAAACTTCAAACTAGGGTGTCCTAATCTAGTGTGCCACATGCTGTCTGACGTGTTCCAATCGTGTGCAACAGTTAAATCATAGAGTATGTTATCTTCCAAAGCATAGAGTCCATTCATTTTAGATCCCTTGGCCAGCAGGGTCCTTGTCCTCTTGTCCTTTACAACAAAGTTAGTTTCATCAAATTCAAGAGTGCAACAATTATCCTTTGCAAGCTTACTAGCTGAGAGTAATTTTTTATTGATCTTAGGAACTACAAGAACTTCTTTTAGCTTTAGACATGTTCCAGATATGTTCCCAACATGTGTTATGTCTAACTTTGATCCATTCCCAACAATGATTTTATCTGGTCCATTGTAGTGTTTAAGATCAGTTAGGATACCTGAGTTATGTGTCATATGGCTACTTGCTCCTGAGTCCACATACAAGGTGTCATTAGTAGTGTTTTGTAGATTAGTAGCAGCCAATGCTTGTGGTAGCTCATATATGGCTTGGTAAGAGTAATCCCACCTGTAAAAACACTTAAGAGCAGTATGGTTATTCCTACCACAAATTTGACACGCATCAGTATTGTTCCTCTTATGACTTCCACTTGAAGGACTGTTTTGAAGACATGGTCCGTTCCTGTTGTTATAACAGCATGTTCCTTGTCCAGCAGGCTTGAAGCCTCTTCCTCTAGAATTAAAGTTATTGTTTCCTCTTCTTTGAGAGTAGTTTCCTCTTTCCCTGCCTCTTTTGGCAAATAATGTCATGTTATGGTTTTGTTGGGGCACTTCTTCTTCATCCTCCCTTATATCAAAACCCCTGAGAGCATTAACAAACTGATTAAGAGTAGGATATGATGCCTTACCTAGCATGACAGTCCTGAAGGTCTTGTACTTAGGACCTAGACCTATAGCAAAATTAATCACTATGTTATCTTCATCTACAGGCTTGAGAATGGCTGCAAGGCCATCATATATGCCTTTGAATTCCTTAATGTATTCGTCAATTGTTTTGGTTCCTAGCTTCACACTTTGCAGTTGTTG
>NW_006238944.1:2395360-2406778 GCF_000226075.1 Solanum tuberosum | reverse complement strand
CATGTTCCTTGTCCAGCAGGCTTGAAGCCTCTTCCTCTAGAATTAAAGTTATTGTTTCCTCTTCTTTGAGAGTAGTTTCCTCTTTCCCTGCCTCTTTGGGCAAATAATGTCATGTTATGGTTTTGTTGGGGCACTTCTTCTTCATCCTCCCTTATATCAAAACCCCTGAGAGCATTAACAAACTGATTAAGAGTAGGATATGATGCCTTACCTAGCATGACAGTCCTGAAGGTCTTGTACTTAGGACCTAGACCTATAGCAAAATTAATCACTATGTTATCTTCATCTACAGGCTTGAGAATGGCTGCAAGGCCATCATATATGCCTTTGAATTCCTTAATGTATTCGTCAATTGTTTTGGTTCCTAGCTTCACACTTTGCAGTTGTTGCTTGAGCTGGAACTCCTTATCTTTTCTTGCTTGAAGATAAGCTTCTTCCAATCATTCTCACATCTCCTTGGCAGTTGAGCAGCCTATGATCAGGTACATGCTTTCTTCTGTTAAGGTGCCTGAGATCCAACTCCTTAGTAACATCCTTCTCCTCCCAGTCATCAACAATGTTGCTGTCTTCTGCACTCTTCTCACCTGCTACAGTTTTCTCAATAGTCTATCCAATGGAACATGTACCTTTAGGTGGTTCTGTGAAGAGGTAGGTTAATCTCATCACTTGAATCAACTAAGACATTTGTGTCCTTCATATAAGATAGTTTTTTGGCTTAATTTTAATGGAGCATGACGAAATAAGATGATGAAGTGAAGAGGTCGAAAGAGTGGTGGTAGAAGGGGCCATTGCGGTTTGATAATGTGGTTGTTTTGGTTTTGAACTAATACGTTAAAGAGCGGAAAAGCTTTAATGCTCTGATACCATGTAGAAATCTCACGTAAGTATGGAGAAATCAAGGATTGTATATTGATGAAAATAATGTTGAGTTACAAGCTCCTTATATAGGAGAAGAGTCTTATTCTAGTTATACTAGGAATCCTACTACAACACAATTATTTACATGAGTAGTATTATATTATAACTCAAATACCTTATCCTAGTCGACTCCTACAATATACAGTAGCTTGATTGTACATAACTTAAGATTTAGTAGTCTAGTCCTAGTATGATTCTAACTCTAACTCGTCAGCCTGCTTCGATGGACATGTTCCTTCGACATGTTCCATCAGTCTTCAAGCTTCCTTCAACATATCTCTTAATCACACAAACCTATGAAGATGGTCAATGAAAAAATTTATTAGTTAAATGCAATAATGTATATATTTATTTCAATTTGATGAGGTTCAATCATGTAATTAGTCGTATCTCACTAATACTACCTTATAGACGATATTTGTTGTGTATTTTTCTTGTCGTCTAACCAGATGTGATTTGCACGTGTATTCCACTTAATCTGTTTAGATTTCATATGAACATGTGGAGAACAACAACATTTTATTTTTTAGAACTATTTTTGTATATTAATTTTTATTTTATAAGTTATAACATAATAGATGACGTTCTTTTTGTTGGCTCTCATATTTGACTTTTCAATTGACTGTGTACATAAATCAATGATAGTTATCTGACTGTCCATAGTTAATTGAGAAAGGTTTCCTTTTTTTTTTACCGAAATAACTAAAAATTAAAATTAAAGAATATATTCTATCTGTGAAATCATATATATAATCACATGTTTATCTTACACCCAACAAAGATATAGTTCATATACTTGTAAACAATTTTCAATTTATTCAACCAAGCATGATTCGTCCAAGGAAAAATAACAACATTGTGTTATCACATATATAGGGGCGGTATAATAATATGAAAAATTATTGGTAAAAAGTTAATATAAGGAAAGATGAAAGATAGAAATAATTAATGTTATAACTATGAGAATTCATAATATTATAACTAAAGAGTGTAAAAGAGTGTGAATAACATTTGCAATAATTAGTAATAACTAAGAGAATTTATATGTTACAACTAAAGAATTAATGTGCAATAGATGAATTTCTAATAAATATTATACTTACATAAATAAATAGGACTTTTAATTAATGTTACAATTTTTTCATAGTTATTAGATTTTAATTTAGTGTAGGGACAAAATGAAAATGTGTATTCCATATTAGTCACGCCCCAATTTAGCTGAGGCACAACAGGCACCTGGTGCCTCACTTGACTGAGTGAACCAACTAACACATAAAGGAAATGAAACAGTGAGGGTCGACAAGGCCGCCACAATAACCTATTGAAACAAGATAACTATATCGACTAGGTCACAACTATATGAAAGACATAAAATAGGCCAGCAAGGCCAACTTTACTATAAAGAACTAGCATGCCGACGAGACATCATCTGAAACCATAAATACAATAAGCCGACAAGGCTATAAATGAAATCTGAGAAGACCCAACCAAATATGTCCACAAGTCTCTACGAATACTACAACCCAACTAGTTGGGATAAGTCCCCAACGATGCCAACAACTATATACAAAACTCAAGTATGCAAAATCTATAGACAACCAATAGATCCAGGAAGAATAAAGCTTATTAATCCTCAGCTGAGACAACACCCCTATGGGAAAGGCCAATCGAGACATTTGTTCAAACCTGCGGCACGACATGCAGCATCCCAAGGCAATGGGATGTCAATACGAACGACTGTACTGGTATGTAAGGCAGAACATGATGTCGTAAATAGTTGTGATAGAAAGGGTAATAGAGATACCACCTGAAATTGAAACTCTGATAGCCTCCATGGCGGATATCGAACCTCCTAGTAATCAAATATGCATGATATGCTCGTTCAATCGTATGTCGTGAGTACATATATATTTAGATGCAAATGCATGACATACCCAACCAAATACTAGCAATAGGTCTCATGCCAACTTGTGGCCATCTGTGTCTCATACATATAAATATAGGCAATAGGCCTTATACCTCCCAATTATAGCTCGGGAGTAGAATGCATAGCATGTCATGTCATGGATTCATAATGTATATATGTTACCATACTCATGTTTTCAACCTTGGCCCGTTGGAACTCATGTTCTCATAATTTCATATTCACTTTCATATAACATATAAACACCTCATAGAACGTCATATACTTTTAGAATAGACCTAATTACCTAACTCGATTTCAGAAAGGTAACTTAAACTTGAGGATATTCAAAAAGAACTCAAGGTGCTTGAAAAATCTTCTCATGAACTCATTTAACTTTCGTACAACCATCTAGGTCTACTGACTCGCAATGGATTCGACGCTCTTGACTCGACTTCAAGTTAGAAAATTAGTCATCTAGGAACTTAAAAGGAGACTAACATGCTTAACTTGATTTATATGAATGACTCCAGATTGATAATAGTATGGTCCGTTTTAGAAATATGTTGCTTGACAAGTATATAACAAAAAGAATACAGTAAAAGATTTGATATTAGTATCATTTTCAAATAACAATTTTTGTAAAATGTTTTGGCAAGAAAAAATGACTTAACAACTCCCTTGGGTATAACATGATAATTCTTCGATATTTCAACCCTAATCTTTGGACAATAGCTCGCGAATAGACATAAGAAATACGAAACTTGACGGAGGATAACTTTACTAGAAACCACACTTCACAATGATACAAGTATGAGAACAATACGATAAAATCAAAGCTTAACATCACCTGACTTACCAATACCCTGGTGGAAAACTATATGCACAGCGGAAGCATATCATAATTTACCTGCTTACATGAATAATAGATAACTGAATCGTTTATGCTAGAACACATATAATATGCTAGAACACATAAACTTATTGAAATTTAATTCAAGAATTACCTCTTGAAGCATGACTTCAAGAGAATCCACAAGTTAGACAGACATTCAAACGAATCCACAAGATAGACAGCAGTTTTGCAGTCTTCCACAATGATCCCAAGTTCACATCTTAACTCTCTCAAAACTTGGGTGGGCAAGTATGAATAGAAAACTAATTCATCTTTCTAGGGTTAGAAGAATCCCTAATTATAGAGATTTCTTCCCAGTCCAAAGAGGAGAACAAAACACGGTCTATTTTCTTAAACTATAAAAATACACGACTTTTTCTTTTTAAAAGAAAAACTCATGCTAGTTTCCTCTTTTTCCATTACAAATAGTATTCTGAGTTCTAGTTAAATATGGGCACTGTAGGGACCACAAAATTAATTACTGAGGCTTCCTATTATGGAAATAATTCCAAATAATTAATTTAAATTATTCTTACCATAATAAATTTGAAATCATTCCACTAGAAATTCGTAATTGCACTACTCTACTTATATTTCAAAATTCACCATTAAACACTTTTGTGATTCCCCATGTTAAGATTACAAATACTAATCAATAAATTAAATTACTTACGAATTTAATTTAATGATTAATTTCCTTTAGAGCACTTCTTAACTTATTTCATGTGTAAGATTCAAAAATTCACTTGCAAGGTTTGACACGATGAAAATTTTAAACTTCTCAAAAGAGGCATATCAATCAATCTCTATAACGAGACATGAATTCCATCAACTAACTTATTATTTCACCAATATATATTATTATTATCCAATCTACCAAACATATTGACCCATCTCAGAATCTCACCTTTTAATAAATCAAAACAATAATTAATATATATGTATCATAATAGTTATATAAGGATTAAGAATATAAGTACATTTAACAGTTTAGAGAATATGCTTTTTTCAGCCAGTCTAAACCAACTATCTCTGCTTGGTCCCGTTCAGTACATACAAAATGCACTAGCACAAGAAGTTGGAACTATACCGTTCCCATAATCAAGATAAATTATATTTAATCTTGTGCTACAATCTTTCTGATGGTTTGTCCAAATTTCCATCTACGATTGTGAACTATAACTTTTAACTTATAAGAACCGATGATTTAATTATAATCTTGTGCTACAATCGTACTGATGGAATCTCCAATTTCCATCCTAGATTGTGAACAAAAAACTTTATACTTATAAGAACCCATGATTTAATCCTCTGTGTATAAGCTAAAACTCTACACACTAAATCATCTACTATATAAGTAAACAAACACCATAAACGAATGTATGAATTTACCAAGCTATTTTCTCATGCATTTTTTTCTAGTAGTGCTTCGTCATAACAAATTGATTTTGTACTCGGTCTTGAGAGACCTTATCATGAAACCCTCAAAAAGTGTACTTCTTGTCAGGAGTTCTTCAGGAATTCTATCCTGAAAGTTATCTCAAGCATACAAAACAAATCAATCTTCATTATGATTCTCCCACTACGACTAAGTACTACTACTAAAATCACACTTTCATGTTCTTGAGTCTTAATATTTTCTTCAAAATCTTTCGATATTGGAATATTAACAACTTTTCATGTAGTGTTCTTATAATTTACTCAACATCACTCCCACTACTTGAGATAGTAGTTTTGTTATGTCTAGTAATGTTTCTCCCATTACTTAAATGCAATGGAACGTCAACTCTGACATACCCATTAGATGTTTTTGAGCGTCTGAATTTATAATTGACTCATTTGTTATTTATTTGTTCAATTCTTGTAAAACTAGTTTACTTCTAGGAAAATGGTTTAGTAAATGATCCTTTTCTAGAAATCAGACAGTTGTGTTAACAATTGCCTTATTTTATTTAGGACATTATAATAAACATTCTTTCATTCTTTAGGATATCCAATTAATACACACATTTCGTTCATAGTTCCAATTTTCTTATTCTCCCACTCAGCACATGTGCTGGACAATCCTATATTTAAAAATATCACAGACTAGACTTACGTCAAATCAAACTAGTTCTATAGTTGTTCAAGGTACTGATTTAAAAGAAACTAAATTCAGAATGTGATATGCAGTTATTAGAACCTATCCCAAAAGAAACAAAATAACTAATAATAAGTCAATAATTAATCTTATCATCTTCATAAGAGTCTACTTCTTTTCTCTTCTACACTAATCTATTATAGAGTGTCTGGTGTAAACAATTGAAATGCAAGTATTATATAAGATAAGTGACTCATGAGCTCTGCAGAGAGGTTTACGTCATTACAATCAGATTACAGTGATTTTATATATTTGTCATGATGTTATTTTCATTTGTCTTAAATATTTTGAGTTTATCAAGACATTTAGACTTACAAAACATCAAAAAAAAATCATATCATGAGTAACTCAGAATACTCAAATTCACCTCTTGCCCAAATGCTCATTTATTACACAAATCAGAATAGATTAATTATAATTTATCACTACCTCTTTTTCCGTTTTAAGAGGAAAGGTCCCTTTGTCATTGTTCCTTCTAAATAAGACTCACATGTTGGTAGTGACTTCACTTTCAATGAACCGTTACGTCCATCCATTAACCAACCTCAAAATTCTGTTCAGAATAAATGAATTAGACGTTAATGTACAGATAAGTTTAATTCAATTTAAAAGATATTTTTTCTTATGAGATAGATAATATAATTCAATTCATGAGAGATAATACTAATAAAAAAATCACGCATCAATATACCACAAGAAATAAAATATTCATCAAACTCAATGATAGGAGAGTTACAAACAAATATATTAAATACTCATCTCTTACCTAGTTAGAAACTGAAAATAATTCCTTCTGACATAAGGTACATGTACATGCATTCTTTGAATTAATATCTTATCTCTTCCAAAAGAAAAGTTTAAGTAGTACTAAGTGGGTGCATAAAGTCTATTGAGAATATGAGATATAATACATTAAATAGATCATAATATTTTGAATAATCCTAAATAGCAAAATTCAGGGCTCATTTATACATATATATACATGCATCTCGAATAGTCAATCGATGGGATTGGAGAACTACCCATGCAATACACATGTACAATGACCGATTATTCACTCCATAAACTTATACAAACCTAACTCAGATGGAGAGTCTACTGTTAGTTTAATTCAAGTGAAAATCCTCTAGTTACATTGATCCAATCATATATTACTCAGTTTAGGAGAGTTAATACAGATTATCAAACCTAGACGATTAAATGCATAGTGACTTGTATCAATTTCATCCGATAGGGAGGAAGGTCTATGCCAGCACATGAAATTAATACTTCACTATTATTTAATCAAATATGAGTGGTGGTTCCCTTGGACGACCAAGGGTACTCCCGTAAATTTTTTTCAGAGCTGACATATTAACACAGTCCACCTGCTTGCCCATTCGGTTTCCACGTGGGTCAAACTTAAGAACTAACCTAACTAACTCACGCGTGCCCTTTTCCCTGAAGTTGTACCTTCAATCTTTCCAACATATTTGTATATTTGGACTACGATTTTCATCTTTTCTTTCTTACTAGGCCGTTCTTATGAATCTACCGAATTTCAGATCAATCAGAGTTTCTATTTTCATCTTCCAAAACTATAATCAATTCGGTTTAAAAATTTATTTGGTCAAAATATAATTTAGAATTTTTTTTGTTCGAAAATTCTTATAACATAGCATCATTTGTGAAACAGATACACGAATCAAGAACAAAGAATAAAATTCTAAAAACTATTTACATTATCTGAGTGCTATTTTTCAGAAAAAAAACACATGTTTATGTATTCATTCAATATTAAAATTCAGAACATAACTCATAGATATTCATGCATCTTGAACGATAAATTTTGATGTAAAATATTACTCATACAACATACATATGTGGTGTCAAATATTCACTCCAAAAAAATTAGAACAAAAGCTAACTCAGATGGAGAGTATATGTTAATTTAAGCCAAGTGAATATCATTATCACTAGATCCATTGATTCAATCATATATTACTCAGATATGGAGAGTCAATACAGATTATCAAAATTAGAGATCAGATTAAATCTAGTGACTCGTATTAATTTCATTCGATGTGGAGGAAGGTCTAAAGACAATACATGAACTTAATGCTTCATTAAAATTTAGTCATGAAGACCATAGAGAACAATGTATATCACAACTATATCATAGTAGAGTAATTTTTCGTCAAAATTAATTCTCAAGACACAAAAATATCTAAAAACCTCATCTAAATTACCTCAAATTGCTAAATCACTTCATAGCTATGAGTATTATTAATTTAATCGTTTCTAATGAGACTACCGAATTTCTGATCAATCAGAGTTTAAAATTAATATTTATCTCCAAAACTATGATCAAATTCAAATTCAAACGATTTAAGAAAAAATAATCAAATCTATATATATCCTTATCATATATCAATTCATGTTAACTCATCACGTGTAATGATGTACCACATAACATAAATAAAACCGATATAAAGGATGTCATTCCTACTAAATCACAATTTAATTCCAAAGAACAACTTTAGAATCATTTTTAACGACCTCAAAAATTATAACCACATAGCAATGAGTACTTCTTACTAGGACGTTATCAATGAGCTTACCAAATTTCAAGTCAATTGGAATCTATAAAGAATCTTTATTTTCAAAGCTATGACCAAATTCAAATTCAAGTAATTTAAGCATCTTTAGGAATTAAAATAACATGACCTACATTCTTATCACACATCAATTCATGTTAAACAACCATGTACAATCATATTCCAAATTTAACATAAACATAGCTGACATAAAGAATGATCTTGTCATATTCAAATTAATTTTTAATCCGACAAACTACCCAAAACGCATCTAAATGATTTTAAATGGAACCATCAAATTTCAAGTCAATCAGAGATCGAAAAAAATCATGATCACGTAAACTATGACAATTTTGAAAAATAACTATTTTAGGCATAGTTAAAGATTAAAATAACATGATTCAAGATTTTTATTCTCTATTAATAAGTATCTAATGAGCACAAGGCATACAGTGTGTCTTCCCTTTGTCTAAGACACATAACACCTTCTTATATTAAATTGTCCTTTCTATTAATACATATGAGAATCCAAGATAATTTGTTCTCCTTTTGAGTGAAAACCTCAATATCTCTTCTCATGAATTAATTAAGCATTACTAGCATATTAAGGTAAATCTCCATTCATGCAAATAAATATTCACCACCAATATTCACGTAGGACAATCCATACATGATGCATTGAGGGTATTCTAATGACTCAAATAAATAGATCACTTTCATAAATCCTATTTATTAATCATAATTCTCAATTCATGCACTAATCTCACATATATAAATATTATTAAGAACTTCTAATAATTTCAAATAAACAGACCACTTAATGGTAACCATTTATTAATTATAATATTCTTAATATTTATATATATATATATATACGAGTTAATCACTTTGAGAGAGATAAAAAATAATAATCATTTAATTAAAGTAATCCAGAAAAATTCAAGAACTACATCTCATCATGCAATTGCACTCCTTCCAATTGTTAATTGAAAAAACGTGACTATCCCTTATTAAAGTTTTTGACTAAAATCATTCCTGAAGTATGACATAAATCTAAAGTACATCCTTATGTTATATAAGTGAACAAAAAACATCCTTGCACTATCCAAAAAGTTGTAAAATTCATCATTCTCTCTATTTTTTTAAGAAACTCATGCCACCAAACAGAAATATGCCAAGTCGAATGAATATATATACACATGGTTAAGCTAGTCAAGTTGGGTGAATTTTTCAATTTTTAGAAACTGAGGGTTTAAATCATATTCAGACAAAATATATTCAAATTCTAAATATTTTGTGTAAAAATACAACTCCGACTTCAAAATTTTCAAATAAAGTAAATATTTTTTAATTTTCATAACTAAACGCCTATGTAATTTCACTAAATTTTCAATATTTATGTATATTGTATAAAATGTGAATTTCATTATATATATATATATATATATATATATATGTACTGCATATTTTATTAAAGAAAATCTCTAAATAGTTAGACGTAATATTTCTAAAATATTTTTTTTTACATACTCTTTCTAACCTTCGGAATCTACTTTATAAATATTTAAATTATGATAATGAAAGATTCATTTTCTATCCATATCTTTATTCGTGTTAGGTAACTTTGATCTTCTCGTCGTGGCTAAGACATGACCAAATTAAAAATTATTATTTGTGTTGGTTCAATTAGTTTTTAACAAAAATAGACTCAAGGATGATTCTTGTTATTTTTTGGATATTATAAGGATATTTTATGCTCACTTAGTTAATATAAGGATGTACATTAGATTTGAGTCATAGTTGAGAGATGATTTTAGCCAAAAACTCCCCTTATTACCGTCATGCAAATAAGCCAACAGACCCACCAAATAAATCTTTTGAAAATATTAAAATAATAGACCAAGGAATTTAAGAAAAATTGCTAAAACCTAATAGAGGCACCGTTTGTCCAGAAACCAACAAGCATTCTATCACCATTTTTATTTAATTCCTTTTCTATCACCATTCATTCTATTAATCAAAAGAAAGATATGATCTTTTCACCAATCACCAAAAGGAAATTAAACATTGCCACCGTGTTTAGTACGTCAAGATCGTCGTGGTTTTCATCGGGGTGATCCTTATTAAGGTATGTGAGATCATAGTGTTGGGTTGGTTCATTTCCCCACACGCCAAACTCGTTTTAATTCCGAGAAAAGATTGTTTGTGTTGTTGAAGTTTTTGGTTGTTGAAGTTGTGGTTTTGTTGTTGAAGTCCCTTGTTGATTTGGGACATGTTTCCGGTTGTGTTTGTGAGTTGAAATCTATTGTATGTTGAGGGGTTTTATGATTCTAAGTGTTTGGGGCAGGAACCATTGAAGTTAAGGAGGTTTAGAGTTGGGAAAATGAAGGAGAAAAGTCGAGTTTTCTGGGAAAAGGGGTGGCGCGTCGCGCCTGCCAGCGCCCCCCAAAAGGGGTTCTGAACATTTCCCCTTGGAGCGGCGCGCCTAGCAGAGCGCCAGCAGGCCCCTCTGAAGTTTGAGGGCTGGCCCTCCGCGCCTGTCAGAGCGCCAAGGACCCCAAGTTTTCCCTTTCATTCCCCACTTTTTCATACATGTTCCTTGGTAATGTACCTATGTTTTATAGTTGTTTTCAACACTCTAAGGTACGTCTAAACGTCAAGAACTCATCCATAAATGTGTGATCATATACCTTGAATCCATAATTCAATACAAGGCGAGTTTGGATCAAAGTCAAGTGAAGTTAGAGTCAATCTTAGAAGTTAAGAAATAAGTCCAAGCAAGTTTTAAAGTTTTCAAGAGTCTTTATTAAACGTTTTAACTTCGTTTTAAGGCTCAAGTTTCAAGTTGAGTAAAGAGTATAGAGTTTCAAGTTAAGCCAAAAGTATAAAGTTGAGTTCATTTCTCAAAAGTATTAGGGAACTAAGTATTCCCAAAGAAGTTTATAAATGTTTTTACATTTAAGTAAGAAAGGAACTATGTTTTCCA
>NW_006238944.1:2390201-2394409 GCF_000226075.1 Solanum tuberosum | reverse complement strand
AAGCCTTTGAGTTCAATTGTGAATCCTTTGAGATCCATCATCGATTCAGTTAAGTTTATGAGGAAGTAAGTAAGAGAATGAGAAGATTAGTATACATGAGTTCCATGTAGTTATGTAGACCTTCGAGTCGAGTCGTTCATGCCCATAAATTCCGCACGGACTCCATAAATTGAGTATCACTGAGAGGAGTAGTGTCTTCAAGTTATAAGTCTTGAGTATTGAGTCCCTAATCCCCTTTGAGTTTATATTTCTAATCATGGGACTATTACATCTTACCCATGAAGTCCTTGAGTTGAGTTGTTCATGCCTATAATTCCGCATGAACCCTATAAGTTGAACAGTCTTGAGATGAGAAGTATCTTTGAGTCCTTGAGTTGAGTAGTTCATGCTCATAATTCCGTATGAACCCTCCAAGTTGAGCATTCTTTAAATGAGTAGTATCATTGAAGTTCTTGAGTTCCAAGTATTGAGTTCTACCTATGGTTATTGAAAACCTTGCTTTGAGTCGTTCACAACCATAATTCGGCATGAACCATATTTTAAGAAGCCTTTTACAAACGTTTTAACTTTGTTTTAAGACTTAAGCTTTGAGTTGAGTAAAGAGTAAGAGTAAAGATCATTTTCTTTAAAATGATATATGGGAATTACGTATTCCCAAGAGTAAATGTTTTCACATTTAAGATGGAGGAAACTGAGATTTCCAAAAGAGTTTTGAGCAGTTTGAGTACCATCTCTTTTAAGAGAAAGATTTTTAAGTAATTATCTCAAATCAAAGAAAAAGTTATGTTTTTAAACATATGAGCTGAGTATTTTGGGAGTAGTATCAAGCATCGATATGGGGATGAGTTTGAATTCAGATAACTCACGTCTCCATAAACAATGTAGCCATCATGGGTATAAAGGATCATACTTTTTAGATGATTCCTTGGTGCTTTTTAGTATAGATTAGTGGATCCATTAGTTAAGGCGTCCTATATGACGGCAAAGTATAGAACAGTTCTGACAGCGTGGGTAAGACGTTGTATCATCACTTAGGCTCATAGTGGTGGTTCTCGGTTAGAGAAACTCCCATAGAGTTATATTGTATTTTTATATACACATTGAGTATTATTATATTTTTCAATACATTGAGTTTTATAGCTTTCCATATATAATGCATCTTTTACTATTGTTTTATCCTTGAGTATCATGAGTTGAGTCTATTGACTTGAGTATCCAGAGTTGAGTAAGTACGAGAAGAGGTAAGTATGTTTCCTGTTTATTAAGTTCAAGCTTATGTTTATGCTTTAGAATTCCTCTCACCTGCTCATACATTCCATGTATTGAGCCATTTGGCCTGCATCTTTTCATGATGCAAACACAGGTATTCAGGATCATCAACAGGAGCTTCTTTGATACATCCGGGAGTTCGAGTTAGCTATGGTGAGCCTCATTATTTCCGGAGGATTTCATTTACTTTTCTGTTTAGTCAGGATGTCATGGGTCTTGTCCCGACTTCCATATTTATCAGTTAGAAGCTTCATAGATAGTCAATATAGTTGAGAAGTCTATATTATTTATTTTATTAAATGTTTTAAAGACTTAAGTTGTCTATTTTATGGCGAGTTGAATAATTTATTTTATTCAGAGTTATCTCTTGAGTTAAATCTTTCCATTTAAGTTTCATGAATACTTATTCAGTTTTAAGCTTTGTATGCTTGAGTTAGTCTTCCGCTTGAAGTCAGCCAGGATGAGGGTTCGCTTGGGGAACAGTTGTCACGCCCCGAGACTACCCCCGAGACGCGTACACGGGACCTAGGACCACAAGTGATCCCAAGCTAACCCTGCTGGCATGATCATGAGCATACTAAATATAATCTTAATAATAGAAACTGTGCGGAAGCTAAATCATAAATAAGATGAAAAGATGGGGAATACCCATATACTATAACTGAGATAAATGAAAAATTATGAGTTTAATACAAGGAAGATATTAACTCAATACTAAGCTGAATCTATCTATGTCTGAAATAAGCCTCTAAACTGACTAGAAGTGCTGGGACATGCCCCAGCTAAATCTAGTAAGACTGAAACTAAAGACTATAAGCAATCTAGATAAGCATGTCACTAGTCCTCGAAGAATGAGGACTCACCACTGATGTTGCTGAACTGGAGACCGGAAACCAATCTAAGCGTGATTCGAATACTGAGAACCTGAACCTACATCACCAGAAGATGTAGCGCACGTATGCGTCAGTACTTGAAAGGTACTGAGCATATAGGATAGAGTAAAGCTGAAATAACATATAACTGAACAAAGCAATAAAGCAATGAAATAATCTGAACATGATATAGATACTGAATACTAAACTAACTGAATGCAAAGACCAAATTTATAACTGACTGTACTGTAAATGAGGTCAATGCAATAGAATCTGACTGAACTTTAGGATCTACTAATAACCGACAATAAAACCACATGAGCTAAATGTGGAGTCCGATGTATACGCCCCATCGAGAGGACCCAATATACCATGCTAGAGGTATAGAGGCATGCTGGCGTGATCACTAAACTGATGTTGCCCACAGAGGGAACTTACACCTACGTGGCTCGTAGTTCTGGGACTATATGGGTACGCTGAAACCCTAGTCCAACTCGGTATTATGCTACTCCCAATGAATTAAGTAGTTAACTGGTTATGACTGAATTTCTGTAAATACTGGATAGCTCGAACTAAACATGCAAACTGAGAATGCAACAATTAAACTGATAATGATGCATTCATAAACTGAGGCATCTATAACTGAATATATTATGACTGAAATACTGAATAACTCAAAATACTGACATGTAGATACTCATACTTGAAAACTCCTTTTTTGAAAACATTTCAACATCATATTATACTATGATCATTGATGACTTGGGAAGTCATACTGCATAAACATTGATGGTATATCTAGATACCATACTATTCATACATTGATGACCTACTCAATTGTCATACTAATCATGTTTTAGAAGCTCTTTCTCAAAATTCATCTTAACTTTCTCAAAAACTCAGTTTAAAACTCAAGTGTTGTCTTAAAGAAAAGCTTCTCAAGATTTATAACTCAAAATAGGGTTTATGCTGAAAATACTGATAATGTGGCATAAAACTGGAGCATGTATATCTGAATAACTGAAATATATGACCTAGCATGTGTAGAGAAAAATCTTTCAATTTCGGGGCTGGAACTGATGGAACCTTGCTGCGTTCTTGAACTAGGGTTCTTGACCTTTTTCTCCTCTCTTGATTCTAATTTTCTAAGATTTTGATTAATGAATGGACTTGGATAAGTTCTAGTTATATTTCTAGGCTTAAACTGATTAAAACCTCATGATTTAGGGTTTAAACGACGTATCATAGGGGTTAAACGAAATAGGAAAAAACCAAAACACCCCTGACTTAACTGCTGTCAGAGTGATTGACGGACGGGACTGACGGGCCGTCATTCAATCGACAGTCCATCGATTGGAACCGTCGATCGAGTCTGCCCGACAGGGCTTCACTAAAATGGGCATAACTTTTTACTTGGAGGTCGAAATTTAGCAAACTCGGTGGAGTTGGAAAGATAATTCAATTATTTATCATGCCATAGGTCATGGGACACACAATTCATTTTGTGCTAAAGGTTATGACCATCTGAAGTTGACCCATCAATAATTTTCATCTAACTAGCTGTTACCCTCACCTACGGACCGTGCATCGAATGACGGTCCGTGCTGGTCAAACGTCAATAGGGACTAAAGCTGGGCTTTAGGGGCATTGATCCACAGACACGAACCACGGTCTGTGACCTGACATACGGACCGTAGGTCCGGCCGTGGGTCAACACTTGGCTGAATTTCTGGCTGAGTTCTGGGGGAGGTTGCTGACACGAACCACGGACCTGCAGGAAGGACCGTGAGCCCATCTACCGTCGTGGATGGTGCCCGTGAGTGCTACCTGCAACACCATAAATCTACAATCTGGTCTATTTTCGGATACAGGGTGTTACATTATCTCCCCCTTGGGACCATTCGTCCTCGAATGAATACTAAACTATCTTAAAAGGAGGGAGAGGGCGGCAATCCCTACCACTAAACACTGAGAACTGAATTTCTGACTGAACTGAGTTCCAAGAACATGCAAATACGCTGAAAATGCAAGTACAAACTGAAGGAACATGATTCTAAGACTGAATTT
>NW_006238944.1:2387336-2389309 GCF_000226075.1 Solanum tuberosum | reverse complement strand
CTATATCTCTTTTCATACCATTCCACCAATAGACTTCGCGCAGATCGCGGTACATCTTAGTGGCGCCTGGGTGGATAGAATATCTAGAGTTGCCCCCCCTATGGAAGAATATGTTGTCTCAACTCGCCCACATTAGGAACACATAATCGACCCTGGTAGAGAAGCACACCATCTCCCCCATGGGAGATAAATCTCAACTCTCTGTTGATGGACTGCACCCTTGAGTTCAAGTAATATCGGATCGCTGTATTGCTTTTCCTTAACTTTCACTACCAAAGAAGATTCTGATCTATTCTGGACTATCACACCACCATCTAATGTGTTAGTAAGACTAACTCCCAAGAGAGCAAGATGATGAACATCTTTTTTCTACTTCCTTCCTTTTCTCCTCGATATGTTCTACACCACCCTCTTGATTCACTTCTTTCTGGCCTTAAGGTCAGAGATAATCAACATATAGGTACTGAGCTACTACCCTTCTATTCTAAGACTGACTCGTTTGGAAATTGGAACTGAACAACCCGAATTCTACAATCGACTGAGGCATGACAGAACTGAAACCAATCCATGCCTATAATGACATCGAAGTCTACCATTTCTAACTCTACAAGATCTGCTGAGGTGACTTTCTGAGAGACTGTGACAGGGCAATTTCTGTATACCCGTCTAGCTATAACTAGGTCACCAACTGGGGTAGAGACTAAGAAGGGTTCTGAAGGAGTTTCTAGACTTACTCCTAAGATTACTGCTATAAAGAGAGTTACAAAGGTAAGAGTAGCCCTTGGATCTAACACTACAAAATATCTAAAGAAGGACTCGAAACGTACCAGTGATCACATCAAGAGAATCTTCCTGGTCCTGGGGAGCCTGAAGAGCATAGAGCCTGTTTTGGCGCTGTCCGCCACCTTCTTGCCCCTTCCTGGAAGAAGGGCAATTATTCACCCTATGACCAGACTGGCCACACCCAAAACATCATTCCTTGCCTGCAAGACACTCGCCTGGATGGTTCTTACCACACTTTGGACAAGTTGGGTAGGTCCTATTTCTTGAAACACTTTCCTGAGACTTAGAGCCTGGTGCCCTACTAGTCTGATCTTGTCGAAACTGTGAGTTATTTCCACCACCCGATTTCTACTGAGAGTACTCATAGTTCCATGTTCTAGCTTTCTTGGTTACCTTAGAAATTTCCCTAAGCTTATCTCCATCAACCTGTTGATTGTTCTTATTATTCATACTTTGAGCGAAAGGTTGAATAGTGTTTTGAAACTCTGCATTCGAAACTCTATGATCTGGGACTAGAGGAACTGTGTTAGAATTCCTGGCATTCGCATTCCTAGTGTTAGCTCTACGGGGAGGCATGATCGTTGAAATGTACAACGTCGAGTTAGAATAGAATTAGATCATACCTTACGCATGATAAGAATATCAAGAAAGTGAAGTTTTCCTAAAACACTTCATAGCCTCCCTCTCATTAGATGTGGTGCACTTCACACCCATGAAAAGGTCTCTACTTAGTTCGGCTTTTCAGACATCATAGGACTCTTAAACCTAGTGCTCTGATACCAAGTTTGTCATGCCCCGAGACTACCCCCGAAAGGCGTACACGGGACCTAGGACCACAAGTGATCCCAAGCTAACCCTGCTGGCATGATCATGATCATACTAAATATAATCTCAATAATAGAAACTGTGTGAAAGCTAAATCATAAATAAGATGAAAAGATGAGGAATACCCATATACTATAACTGAGATAAATGAAAAATTATGAGTTTAATACAAGGAAGATATTAACTCAAAATACTAAGCTGAATCTAACTATGTCTGAAATAAGCCTCTAAACTGACTAGAAATGTTGGGACATGCCCAACTACATCTAGCAAAACTGAAACTGAAGACTAAAAGCGATAAAGATAAACATGTCACTAGTCCTCGAAGAATGAGGACTCACCACTGATGCTGCTGAACTAAAGAT
>NW_006238944.1:2385733-2385856 GCF_000226075.1 Solanum tuberosum | reverse complement strand
TAGGGGTTAAACGAAATAGGAAAAGACCAAAAGACCCCTGACTTAACTGCTGTCAGAGTGACTGACGGACGGGACTGACGGGCCGACATTCAATCGACGGTCCGTCGATTGGAACCGTCGGTC
>NW_006238944.1:2346163-2385702 GCF_000226075.1 Solanum tuberosum | reverse complement strand
CATAGGTCATGGGACACACAATTCATTTTGTGCTAAAAGTTATGACCATCTGAAGTTGACCCATCAATAATTTTCAACTAACTGGCTACTACCCTCACCTACGGTCAGACCTACGAACCGTGCATCAAATGACGGTCCGTGCTGGTCAACCGTCAATAGGGACTAAAGCTGGGCTTTAGGGGCATTGATCCACGGACACGAACCACGGTCCGTGACCTGACATACGGACCGTAGGTCCGGCTGTGGGTCAACACTTGGCCGAATTTCTGGCTGAGTTCTGGGGGAGGTTGTTGACACAAACTACGGACCTGCAGGACGGACCGTGAGTCCATTTACGGTCCGTGGATGGTGCCCGTGAGTGCTACCTGCAACACTAGAAATCTACAATCTGGTCTATTTTCGGATACGGGGTGTTACACCAGCAATGATTGCTTCTCGAGTGTCAGCCACGTCTAGGGTGTAGGCTCGGGTCGTGACACTAGTCTCCTCCTTTTTCCTTAGAAATAGGATTCTGAATTCTAGTTAAATACGGGCACTGTAGGGACCACAGAATTAATTAATGAGGCTTCCTGTTATGGAAATAATTTCAAATAATTAATTTGAATTGTTCTTACCATAATAAATTACAAATCATTCCACTAGAAATTTGTAATTGCACTCCTCTATTTATATTTCAAAATTCCTCATTAAACACTTACGTAATTTCCCAATATGTTAAGATTACAGATACTAATCAATAAATTAAATTACTGACGAATTTAATTTAATGATTAATTTCCTTTAGAGCACTGCTTAACTTATTTCATATGTCAGATTCAAAAATTCACTTGCAAAGTTTGACCGATGTAAACTTTTAAGCTTCTCAAAAAAGGCATATCAATCAATCTCTAACGAGACATGGATTCCATCAACTAACTTATTATTTCACCAATATTTATTATTATTATCATCCAATCTACCAGGCATATTGACCCATCTCAAAATCTCACCTTTTAATAAATCAAAAACGATAATTAATATATACAGATCATAATAGTTATATCAGGATTAAGAATATAAGTACATTTAACAGTTTAGAGAATATGCTTTTGTTAGTCAGTCTAAAGCAACTATCTCTACTCGATCCCGTTCAATACATACAAAATGCACTAGCACAAGAAGTTGGAACTATACCGTTCCCATAATCAAGATAAATTAAATATAATCTTGTGCTACAATCGTATCGATGGCATGTCCAATTTCCATCCTAGATTGTGAACAAAAAACTTTATACTTATAAGAACCAATGATTTAATCCTCTGTGTATAAGCTAAAACTCTACACACTAAATCATCTACTATATAAGTAAACAGACACCATAAACAAATATATGATCTATTAAAACTGAATAAATATTTGTTCTATAATAAATATTATATCTTAACATATATGGTTAATAGTATATATCCCAACATGGCCTTCACAGAGGGTCTTTCTAGCAATAGAATAGTAAAAACAACTCATTCGATGATTTATAACTTTTAGATTTTGTGCAATATGAAAAAGAGAGTTTTGCCTTCACATACCTTGAATTTGAACTGGAATAACTTGATATAGATGGTCGAGTTCTTCCAAAATTGTTTATAACGTCAAAAATATATTTATATATATATTTTCCATCAACTGAGTTCAACGGTCAAGTGCATGTACAGATGGTAAAATGAAAGGGTTTAGCTACTTGTTATAAATCACCAAGAAATAGAATGGAGGAAAATTTGTTGAAGTATAGGTGTGTGTATATAAGTAAAGGGGTGGGTTACTCTTAACCGACTATAGGTCTATAGCTACACACTAGCTATATAATTTATATTAAATATAATGAGGGATATATATATACACATTATTAATTCGAAAGATGGTACCCATCATCTTGATTGTTGTTGTCCAGATCCTCCACTTCCACGAGGAAGTGGAGATGGCAATCCTATATTCAATTTTGTTTAATCACATATATGTAGGTATGTTGTTAATCATCATCATCATTCTATATAAGAGAGGGTTTCTTCGGACAATCAAGGGTGTTTTCGTAATTTTACTTCTCAGTTGTCCTTCTAACATACTCCACGTAGTTCAACACATAACTGATGTGTGACTTTTCACTGTTTACAAACTGATACACTACTTCTTCATGTTTGCTTCAATGTTTCTCTCTCCAACTTTTCTCTCGGTCTCACAGGTTTCTACACTAGATTTCTTTCAAAGATATATATTTTGTGGCTAATTTGTCTCAGGTCTAAGCTCTTTGTTGTGGTAAGTGTTTCTCCAACTAATTTCTCTAATTATCCTTGTTTGTGAACAAATTTTCCTGTATTTTTTTTTATCTAATCTTCACATGTAAATCTACAAATAGATACTTCAATGTGTGATTGTTCTCTAATGGTGCTTGCTTTAGAAAATTACCAGTAAAAATACTTTAAATCGCATTTTGTCGGCATCTCTTTCGGTACAAATACAAATTTATCACAGCAAAATTAATCAATCTTTGGAAATAGCCGAGGTATCAAAAATACTTTTGCTAACCATGCTTCAAGTTTCCTATATCATAAATTAAGAAAACTGATGCATGAGGATGTGCTATAATATGCTTACATCAGCTGAATTTTTATATTTCTCTTCTTCGCAAGTAAGGCCTCTTCGAATTTATATATATTCAGACATTTAGCTCTTTTTAACCCTGAGAAAGAACTTCTTAAGTTTATGATTCAAGAATGATATTGCAATAGAGGTAAATAATTACATAGAAAGGAAAAAAGAAGGAGAGAGCTCACTCATTAGTAGTGGTGGCAAATGGGCGGGTTGGGTCAAATTTGGGCGGATTGAAAATGGGTCAACATAAAATGGGTAATAATTTAACCCGCCCATATTTGATATGGATAAAAATGGATTGGGTAAGAAATGGGTTGGGTAAAATACTAGTTTACCCATATTTACCCATATTTTCATGAATAGATAGTACTCTACTTAAGAATTCAACATAGAGAAAATGTTTTTTTTAGATGAAAAATGTTGAAAATGCTTCATTTAGTTTTATTGTATCATAAAAGTAAAAAAAAATCCTATAACTTTTCAATATAAAATACAATTATGTAAATAACAAGGGGAAAATATTTTTAATTTCAAAGTAAATGAATATTTGCATTTTAGGACTAAAACATGCTTAATGCACTTTAAGCAATGTCAAGACTAATACATGATTTGCTTATTTTACACTATTATTTATCATCCAATATAAAATTAAATAAAAAAAAATAAAAAATTATAAGTAACAAAAGAAATGTACATTTAAAATATATATTTTTGGAGGGCCAAAGACTTCACATTTTCAATTATAGTGAAAAATAATTAGTTCTATAGAAGAACATAAAAAGCAAGAGAAATTACAATATTTTTAGTGATATCATGAATTTATAGTGAATAAAAGTTAGAAGCTTAACCCATTTGACTAATTCATACTTTACCCATATTTTTTTGGGTTGAATATGTGTATCAACCCATATTTTACCCCTGTAAAAAATCACTCACCCAACCCATTAAATATGGGCGGGTTACCAAAATATGGGCTCATTTTGCGGGTACTACTCATGAGTGACCTTAGCTTTTTCCTCTTTTTGTTGTTCATGTTAACTAATTCTTATGATATAGTCTTATGGAATGTTTTGATTTGTGAAATAGTTTGAAAAATGTAAGATTAATATGAGATGGTAGAAGTTGACATTGATGACATTAACTAAATAATTGCACAAAAACATCTTAACCTGCACAAGGCTTTGTAAAATTAGAATACTCACTATATGGAACAAGCTAAGTGCAGAAAATTGGTGAAGTAGGAGGGTTGATTCGATACCTCAGCGAACTAGGAGCTAGAAAAAGCAGTCGTAACATACAGTAAATAATAATACAAATTATGTAAGATGTAAACCCAAATATTGGTCAGGCCGATATAATGATCCGCATGAAAGTGAGTAAGAAAATATTCAGAGCAACCTTTGCACAATACGCCAACACGAAAGGACGTTCCTGCATAAATGAAAGACTTATAAAATGGTCAGCTGGAATAGATAATATTTCTGCATAAGTTTCCTCCTATATATTCTTTTGGTCCAAATTCCCTCACATGAGTCGTCAAGACTATCGGCTTATATAGGTTAAAGAGTCATCGGAATAAGAATCAAAATTGAACGTATCACTAATCATTGTCTCTTTCAGTTTCTCCATTTTCGGAAAAACTCTTCTACTCAAATAGAGTTTGTCTATCGTTTCCTTCTACTGTATGATAAATAAGCTGTAATCTTAACCTTGAGAATACAGTGTTAGACGGAAGCTTTATACCACGTATGGAAAATTTATGCGATTTCAGCTATTCAATTCCTTGCACCCGCACCCTTGAAATTATTATTAGAGAGCGTAGATAGATGGGTCTGGTCTCATTCATAGAAAATCATGTTTTGACGTACATTCTCCACTTTTTGGTATACATAATATATATTTGGGATCTTTTTCCATATTTAATAAAATAAAAGATCATAATGAACCAACCAGAAGTATGATATCTTCTTTAATTCCGCCGTGTCTGACCATTGTATTTCATCATTTATTAATTGTCTAACTTTGGATTTCCAACTGAATATGTATGTAATAGAACTCTATATTCTTTGATATGTCGTTCCTTCTATGGAATGAATGCAATACGATCTACAAAAATTATCGATTTTTTGTTTTTGAGTAATTGGTTTAACTTTTCTCATGGCAAGAATATAGATCCATTAATTAAATGATCGACATCCTTCCGATTTCTACATTTTTGTGGCTCTTTGAATCAACATTGACTTAAATTTACGACGAGTTATTATAAGGTCTAGCAACTCATTATACGCTAGCTTTTTCAGAACCTATATATAGCTTCAATTCCTACGTGCAAGACAACAAAATCATATCAAACTGGACTATTCAGCTAATTAATGGCAAAGTGAGGAATTGAATAAGGAGGACTGTTGCAATCTTGCAACTCAAATTTTGGAGCACAGGTATATAATTTAGTAGAATTTATAGTTGCATTGGATCTTGCACTTGGAAATTTTAAGGTTCTCTCATAGTAATTAATGGCTCAATATACAATGTCATACCAATAACGCCGATCCACATAGATGATGAATTATCATAAATATCCCCTATATATGAACATTAGATGTAGTCTGTTATATCTTTTTCAACGTTGCAATAAAGAATTTACCATCATGGTTTTGTCAATTGAATTTTCCAAATTTAAATAGTGTACCTCCAAAGTGATGCGTTATTTTCTATGCAATTTAAGGCTACATGCATTCCCACTTCTGTTTGCTATTTGTTGAATTGTGTTAGTTTGCTACTTCAATTTATTTTTAGGTCACAGAGAAATTTTAACCCCGAAGGACTTACTTTTGTCGAGAGATTCCAGAATTTAGAAGCTCCCAACTTTCAATATATATGGAATTACCTACATGTATTTGTTTTGGCCTTTAGCTCCCTGTATAACATTCCGCAAAATGCATGTAACATACTATGAAATATGTTATGTCAGTATTTATTTTAATCATGTTGCATATTTGCATGTCTTTCTTCACAGGTATTTTTGTTTCCACAATATGCTTGTGCCATGCATGGGCACCTTATATATATATACTCGCGCTTCGCGCGAAAATTTAATATCACGAAATAAAATAATACTTAAAGCATATCTCATGTAATAATAATTCCTTAAACATAACAAAATATACTATTTCCGTTAAAATAACAATAATTAATAAAAACTCTTATAAAAATAAGTACAAATCCAAATATATCGTAACCAAATGATTTATTTATTTTTATTTTTATTTTTTACAAATATTCAAGACATTTTTTTTAAGACAACAAAATATATGTTTATCAAATTCTAATTTAAATACGATATTACCAAATTACGTTCAGTGCTACAATAAAATTCTCAAATTTAGGCTTGTAAGCTTTCAACACGGAACGATGGATAACCGTAAACACCTGAGGTGATACATATATTATTGAATATAGAATTTATTTTGTTCACATATTTTCACATTTGTTGTGAGTTATTTTATTTTTAAAAAAAATAAAAAAAACTCAAAAATAATTTAAATATTATATATATATATATATATAATGTTTGCATTAATGAAATGAATAATAAAATTAACCTAATATAGAAAGTCATATAACTTTTCTTCGTCGAAAATACTAAAACATTTCTGAAATAGTAAATTAGTAAAACAAAAGGGCAATGTTTACATAGTAACAACTATTTTGAAGCAAATTTTCTTACAATCTAAATCACGTAAGTAGCATTGATAAATAAAATCATTCTTTTGTCTTGAGCATCAAAAAAAAAATCGTGAAAATTCTCTAACTCTTGAGAAGTTTAATAATTTTGGAAAAAGATATTCAGAAGCATATACTTTGGCCTTTCAGACAACATTCTTTACAATACTTTGGCATATGATCGTATTGTATAGTGATCCACAATGATAGTAGCTCTCATGTATTTTCATTTTCTTCGTTAATTTAAGTTCTATGTGGTAATTTTGCTACCAAGCTACTTCAACTTTCACCTTAGTAACTTGGTCTTGTCTGGTTCTTTGTTTCCATTTCTACTTCTAAAGGCTTCCTCTAACAGCAAAAGCAATTTAAAAATTGCTTCCTTTGTAATGAAATTTGGTGGCAGATCTGGCATGGATATCCAAGCTACATCAATTATAGTTTCTACATAAAAGCTCAAACCAAGGATCCTACTTTTATGACAAAAAATCAACTACAAGAACTTTTTATGTTTTAACCTTAGAAAACTCAATTTAGCAATAACATTTGTGATTACTTGTTTATCTTCAGCTTATTATTTGCTTTACCAAAATGATATATTGCTTTTATTGAAAGGTCGTTGTGTTCCTTATTTATTTTTGAGACATTATTTGTTACTGCTTTTCTCACACTGCCATTTGCATTTTCTATCGAGTCTTTGGTCGTACACAAACACACACTGAACACGTGAGGGGTGTTCTACACTCCTCCGAAGCTTTCTTTGAATTCCTTAGTTTCAGAGTTGGTGCAATTAAGATAGTGTGACTTCTCGCAATTACTCAGTCCTACTCTCAATCATCTAGGAAAAAATCATACTCTAAAAATAGATCATATTGCATAACCTTAGGCAAGACAATATAAGGTATTGTCGTTGCGTTTAGGAAACTACCCACATGTCAATGAGTTTCTTCTTTAAAACTCGACGACATACACTTTGTGTGGAAATGATATGAATGATCCAAACTAAAACACTTAATGGATTTGGAGCAAATAAACTTATCCCACCCTTTACCTTTCTTTCAGATAAACATCAACCAAAACTTACCGAATATCCAAATAGTTGTTTCAGTGCCACACATCAAACAGAATTGGTGGAGAAACATCCACAGAATACATAGAGCTGAAATTCGAGGGCACATGGGAGCACTATTATCACTTCTAGGGACACAAGGTGACAGTCTTCATTCCTCAGCTAATGGGGTTCTGGGTCCCAAGCACAATAACTTTCAAATTCTCAGATTTTGAGATCACTCCCACATTAGAGGAGTTCAGTAGTTTTACGAAACTACCAGTTAGAGGAAGGTTGTCGTTGATCCCATCATTCATATGTCCAGGTGATTGTATAAGTCTCTTGGAGTTGCATATATTTCCGTCGTTGAGATATGTGGACGTCGGAAAGGTCAAGCTAGACTACCTCTTTCAAAGGTTTGGGTGTCTTGAAGAAATGATAAACACCAACACGAGTTTGCATGTACCCGTGGAGCATGGTACATCTGAGGCAAAGGGTATTCATTATGTTTTTTTTTGGGAATAATGGTAATCCCGATGAGGTCCCATTCCGTCGACATCAATATATTGCCAATGATTATGAGCATTTTTAACAATCCGCAAAGATATTCTTTGGTGCCTATGATCCTCACTGAGGTACTCCGTTCATTGAAAGTCTGCACAAAGGGGCACGACTTCTTTGAAGGATGCAATATGTTGCTACAGATTTGGGCGAGGGAACATTTATATCGTCATGATCCACAGATGGATTACTGGATAGACGCACGTAACAGGATCAAAAGCCACGAAGATCGCCTCTGATATTGGGCGGGTGCGCCGACAGGAAGGGAAGAGTGGTGCACATTTTTGAACAACCTTACCGGAGATGCAATGGAAATTTTCTTGGATAAGAGGATTGGCATTTGCAAGGACTCGGTATTTATTATTTATCGAGTTGATTAGGCTAAGGGGCATTCAACCATATGCACCTCTTCGAGTTATGCGGCAATTTGGAGTTGTCCAAGACATTCCGCTATGGTCGATCATGGAATTACATGAGGATGCCTTCACTTCGGGCTCACTAGAGCGGATAAGAAATTTACAAGCCGAACGTGAATACAAGGTTGATTTAAACATGGTCTTCTTCTGGGTCTTTAATGTCAACTTTGACTTTTTTGATAGCCACATTAACTATTTTATATGCGAGCTATGACGCCCCAACTTAAGATTAGAAGTCCCACATCGGCAAAAACACAAGAGAGATGTTGGGTATATAAATAAGCATGTCTTACCAACTAGTAACACATTTTAAAGCCGTGCAGGTCTAGGCCCAAAGCAGACAATATCACTGGTTTAAATCAACCATGTATTCTTATTCAGGTTGTAAATTTCTTATCTGATCTAGTGAGACTGAAGTGAAGACATCCTCATGTAATCCAATGATCGACAATAGCAGAATGTCTTGGACAACCCAAATTGTCGCATAACTCGAAGAGATGCATACGATTGAATGACCCTTAGTCCAATAAACTCGATAAAGAACAAATACAGAGTCCTTGCAAATGTCAATCTCCTTATCCAAGAAAACTTCTATTGGATGGCATCTCCTGTAAGGTTGTTCAAAAATGTGTGCCACTCTTCCCTTCTTGTCGGCATTCCCACCTAATATCGGAGGCGATCTTCGTGGCTTTTGATCCTGTTATGTGTGTCTATGCAGTAATCCATATGTGGATCACGACGCTAGAAATGTTCCTCGCCCATATCTGTAGCAATATATTGCATCCTCCGAAGAAGTTGTGCCCCCTTGTGCAGGTTGTTAATGAATGGAGTACCTCGAGAAGGATCACATGAACCAAAGAATATCTTTGTGGATTGTTACAAATGCTCATAACCATTGGCAATATATTGATGTCGACGGAATGGGACATCATCGAAAATACAATGATTCCCAAAAAGAAAACATAATAAATAATACCATTGGCCTCAGATGTACACATGCTCCACGAATACATGCAAACTCGTGTTGGTGTTCATCATATCCTTCAAGACGCCCGAACCTTTGAAAGAGATAGTCTAGCTTGACCTTTTCGCCGTCCACATATCTCAAAGACGAAAATATATGCAACTCCAACAGACTTAGAAAATCACTTGTACATATGGCTAATGAGATCAACGGCAGCCTTTCTCTAATTGGTAGTTCCGTAAAACTACTGAATTTCTCTAACGTGAGAGTGATCTAAAAATCTAAGAATTTGAAAGTTACTGTGCTTAGGTCCCAGAACCTCATTAGCTGAGTAATTAAGACTTTGTCACCTTGTATCCCTAGAAGTGACAATAGTGCTCCCAAGTGTCATCGAATCTAGGCTCCGTGTATTCTGTGGATGTTTCTCCACTAATTCTATAGAATGTGTGGCGCTGAAACAACCATTTGGATATTCGGCAAGTTTTGGTTGATGTTCATCTAAAAGAAAGGTAAAGGGTGGGATAAGTTTATTTACTCTGAATCTGTTAAGTGTTTTAGTTTAGATCATTCATATCAATTCCACTCAAAGTATATGTCGTCGAGTTTTAAAGAAGAAACTCATTGACATGTGGGTAGTTTCCTAAACGCAACGACAGTATCTTAAATTGTCTTGCCTAAGGCTATGCAACATGACCTATTTCTAGAGTATTTTTCCTAGATGATTGAGAGTAGGACTTTGTAATTGCGAGAAGGCGCACTATCTTAATTGCATCAGCTCTTAAACTAAGGAATCTAAAGAAAGCAACGGAGGAGTGCAGAACACCCCTCACGTGTTCAGTGGTGTTTGTATACAGCCAAAGACTCGATAGAATGTGCAAATGACAGTGTGAAAAAAGCAATAACAGATAGTGTCTAAAAAATAAATAAGGAACACAAGTTTGAATTTGACTAGCGACCTTTCAATCAAAGCAATATAGCATTTTGGTAAACAAATAATAAGCTGAAAATAAACAAGTAATCACTAATGTTATTCCTATATTTAGTTTTTTAAAGTTAAAACCTAAATAATTAAAATGAAACATATGAATTAAATTGCATGTGATTAGGATTTTGACCCCAAAAAAATCAAATTGATTAGAAGTTATTTAAATCATTTTAATAATAATTCAAAGCGATTGGTCAATTAAAGCATGAAAATTATCTTAAATTAATTGGAGAATAAAAAAAAGTTTTGACTAGAGATATTCAATAAAAGTACAAGATGTGATAAAAAAAATGAATTTTATTAAAATAAACTAACATAAAAAATATAGTTCATTTTTTGGGGATTCAATTAAATTAGTTAATAAAAAAAACTAAAAAAAAATAATCACAATTAAATAATCTAGGAAAATAAAGGAGAAGATGAATTTGGACCTTCTTTGGGACAAACTTGCTGCTGGTTCACTTGGGCTTTGGCCCATGTGTACCGGTGTATACAAGATATGTATACCAATGTATACAATACATTTTCTGCTCCCGAGACCTGTGATTCTGCTCTCTTTTCCCTGTAATCTTGTCTTTCAACCTATATCATGTATACAAAATATATACGGGCTGTATATTGGCCTGTATATCAGTGTATACTGCTGTATACAACATGATTACAGACTATTTTCGCCTCTTGAACACTTGTTTTTTTAAAACTTCCAGCCCTTCCAACACTTGTTTGTCAGTGTCTTTATTTATACCAATCAGTTTGAAGGGGGGAAGACTCGGAGAAATGAGTTTTGGGCCTTGATAGCCCTCTCAGAATGCAAAAGGAAGAAGGATGGAGCCGAAATCGAGTATTTATTCATATCACCTATGAATGTTACAATTGTCGAATCCATCTCCGAAATGAGAGTTAATTAAACTATTAAAATTCCAATTTTAAACCTTAAGATAAAATCTCAATACCCTAATTACCTCATGCAAAGAAGTAGTATTAGACAAATCAAGAACAAAGAAGAAAAGAAGAGCAAGGAAGAATGACGGAAGTAAAAGAGAATTGAGGCAATGTAAACTAAGAGATTCTGAAATTGAAAATTAAAAAAACCAAAACTCATCTAAATGTAGATGAACACTATGGAATATGACCAGGAATTAAAAAGTGGCACATTTGTAATATATGTAGAACTATCTAACGTTTAGAAAAATCGCATCATTTAATCTACCACATAAATATTAACCTTATTTTTTATCATATGAAGTGTAGCCAATACATAAGAGACATACTATGAGATGGAAATGTGATTTTTCATCAAAATATATATGATAGTCTGTATATGTTAACTATCTAAATAGTTATTTATTTTTGTATGAAACATATTTTTACATTGTCTTTTGATTTGCTTAGAAAGAAAGTAGATTTTGAGTCAAAAATAGAAATAGATTTTAAGTCAAAAATAGAAAGTCAAACTGAAATGACTTTTAAGTCAAAAAATAAAAAAGCAAAAAAGACCTTCTCCCCATAATTTTGATTTCTGACTTATTTTAAATCGGCGAAATGGTCTGGTGGACCCTTGTAATTGTATGAGTTTGTATTGTAAACCCTTCTACTTAACCATTTATCAACTAGACCCTTAAACTCAATAAAATACAATATATCAAACTCCTTTGACCATTGACCAGGCTTATGTGGCATTAAGATGGTTGAGTTGGCAAGAGAGTGTGACTACACGCATGTGAAGGCAAGTGAACTTCATATTTAAATTTAAAAAATATTTAAAAATAAAATATTAAGTTTAAAAAAACTAAAAAATAATATATTGAATTAAAAATTAAAAAAAAAAAATTAAAAAAATCTTCTTCTTCCTTCAACTCAACCTAATTTCGCCGCATCCCCATTCCTGCCCCAACGCCTTTTTCTTTCTTCTCCACACTTATTATCACCTTTAGCAGGACATTGGCACCTCTTTGTCGTCAGATTTCAAGTTGTTATCACTGGAGGGAGAAAGCGACGTTGATTTATCGTGGTGCTCGTCGGAGTCTACTGATTCAAAGTGAAGTAACAGAGAGGCGGCGCTGATCCTTTTTCACCAAAACGGGAGACGGCAAGGGGGTTTACTGGTACGACGGAGAGGATGGAGAAGAGAGGCGGTCCCTGGTGGCTCGCCGGTGGTGTGTTTGGCTTAGGGTTACTGATTTTGTACAGGTTTCGCCGGCAAGAAGAATGGAGGCGGCGACGACTTTCGCCGGTGGATTTTAGATGTTACAGTGTGGAGTCCCAAATTTTGCGTAATAAATTTAAAATTTATTATTTTATATTTTATTTAGTAAAACTTTGTTTAATAATTTTTAAAAATAAATAATGAAGATAATTATGACATGTTATTAATTTATGTGACATGGATTTGACATGAATTTGACATGTCATCTATTAAAAGGCGAGTGAACTACACACATGATAAGAGGGGTTTAAAATTATTCGTTTGATTGAGTTTAAGGGTTTAGTTGATAAATGGTTAAGTAGAAGGGTTCACAATACAAACTCATACAAGTATAAAGGTTCACCAGACTATTTCGCCTTTTAAGTCATTTTAACTTTATTATAACTCACTTTTGACCTGACCGAACACTTCTTAACTTATTTTAAGTTATTTTTAATATTTGTCGAAGTTAAAAACTGACTTAAAAGTAGATGTGCCTAACTTTTGAGCCAATACAAACACCGTCTAAAGAATGTATGAACATGGAATATTAATGTGCGTGACTAAATCTTATACAATCTAATTATCTAGAGTTATGAAACAAAGGGTACCTAAGTTGATGGCCTTCTGATTTGTTTATTCCAAAACTACATGGAACAATTGCATCTCTTCATAGATTCTGTTGTCCAACAAGGATTATATCACTAAATCAAATAGAATGTAATTTTCATTTCACCTAAAAAACAATATATAATCATGAGTAAAAAAATGTAGAAGTTAAGTTTACCAAACACCTTAGGTTACATAATCCATTGAAAATTAGTAGATGATTCATTAAAAACATAATCAAAAAAATATGTAAAATGCTAGAAAGACATTCTTCAAAATGAATAGAGAACAACATAAACAATAAAAATTAAATTAAAATCCCCCAAATTATGGCAACACATAAATAATTTTAAAAAATTCAATTGCATACCTAGCTATCAATGTCACTTTATGGCATGATATTGAGGTACTGGGATTCTGCAGCAGGCCAAAGAAAAGAAAATTTGCTGGTAATGGAGAAGATAAAACACAGAATAAACAAAGGCTAAAGCAAGCATAAAAATCCAAATCAGAAATCAATGGAAAAAGAGAGCACAAAAGTGATAAATAGCAAAGAGATAATACTAACCTTAAGACTGCGAGTAGAAAATAATTGAACAGAGAAAGCAAAAGAGGAGACGAAGCAAAAGAAAATGGATGTGAAGATGAAAAAGTTAAAGCGGTCAGTCACTATTCTAATATTGCTATGGAGGACACGTAAGTCCTCAGTTCAATTTGCTACAAGACACGTACAATAAAATACTGAAAAGATAAAAATATCCTTACTCTCACGGTAAATTGAATAAAAAGAAGTAGTAATATTTCCTTACTCTCAAGGCTCGTTTGGTGTGAGGGATTAGAAATAATAGTGATGGAATAAGGAAATAGTGATGGGATAAAAAAAAAACTATGTTGTTTGGTTGGCAAGTCCGGGATAACTTATCCCGGGATTAATAATTAGTACCGTTATCCCTCCCCATGGGTGGTATAGTAATCCCGAGATAAAATAGGTAAATGACAAATATGTCCCTTTAAATCCTTTTTATACATCATTTTTTACATTTATGTATATTTACATTTTTTTAATACCATGTATAATAATATTTACTACTCCTTATTTTTATGATAATTATACATATTTTTCTATTAAAAAATTATACTATATAAATATAATTTTTATTTATGAATTTATTTGCCTAATTCTTATGTTTATTTTATTTTGATTTCTCATAAATTTTCTTCTCTTTAATAAACTTAAGAGGGAAGTTCTATTTTTAAGCTAAATAAGAAAAAAGTTATATTTTTAAATACACATGGTACTTATCATGGGAATACATAAACAAAATATTTAAGTTAAATAAAATAAAAGTTTATTTTAAAAAATGAATAACTAAAGCTCACAAAGAAATATTTAAAAAGTTTAAATAAAATGAAGGGTAATTTTAGTAAACAAACAACTTGTTCTTAAAATTTATCAATATATATTATTTTGAATATAACAAACCAAACACTCAATAAGAAATAATCCCAAGACAACTTATCCCATCATAACTAATCTCAACATAACTTATCCCAACATAACTTATCCCATCATAACTCATATTCAAACCAAACGACCCCTCACGGTAAAAGATAAAGGAAATATTTAATACTACCTTAAGATACTTGACCACATAATCAAACAAATTTAGAATCGAACAAACAATATCCAAAGCTATATAACTTTGATCCAAGAAACTTAACAATAACACTATTAAAAGCTTGACCAACTTTGAAGCATAATTTCCAAGGAAATTAAATTAACTCATACAGACTAACATATACTCATATTAGGCTATATCTTATGGAGAAGACAATGAAAAATCAAGGTTCATATCACTAAACTAATGCAAACGCAAGATACTACCAATCTGTAAATCAAGAACAAAATATGACTTCTACATGTCAATTTAGCAGCAAAGGAATGAGAAACATAACTCATGATCAATTCTTTGATAAACTAAACTCAACCATGAAGCTAGTAAGAAATGGCATTGAGATGAGTAGAGGAAAGCTATCCTAAAGCAAGCCAAGAAAACACATGAAGCGATCTGAAATGACAAACAGTGACTATGACACCACAGAAAAACCAACTCATGTGATCAATGGACAACTCTAGAGACGAGACGTGTTGTGACTATGAAAAACTTGAAACAGAAATCATGTCGCCAGAATCACAAAAACATTTCAGAAATCCAGCCGAAAACAGAACAAGATTAACAGGGATAGCATTAAAAATAGAGAGGAAGAAACCATATTTCGTAACTAAATGAAAACAATCATGTTAAAGACGAGGAACAGAATCAAATAGTCATCACATCAATTTGAACAGAAAGATCACGACACCAAACCATGAAACTAAGCAACCATTAAGTCACGACAAAAAGAAACTAAAATAATAAAAGGAATGATACCTTTTCGAGGGCAGCAAGCGAGCTTGAAAGTAGCGATTTCCACACCTTCAACGGAAAGCTCTAATGGAAGCTTCAAAAGGAAACCTTATGACTCAAAAATCGAAACTTTCTGACTATAGTAACCAATTTCTTTTTATGAAGCTATGTTTCTCCACCCTTTCTCCCTCAAGAAACGATGGGTATTTATAGGGAAAGATTGGGGGAACTCCATTGGTTAAATTTTTTGAATTCTTCTGCTCTTTTCGAAGCAACAGTAAAGGGGATGGAAAAAGGTTTGTGACTCCGCGAAAGGGGGAAAAAGGAGACGTGAGGGCGATGGTTGCTGCAGGCATGGGTACTGATGGGTGAAGAAGATGTACATGGATGGGTCGGGTATTGTATTGTTTGGATGGGTTTCTTTGTATTGGAAATGGGTCGGGTTGTATCTGGATGAAGAATTGGGCCGCTAATTTTATTGTTATGGTGTTGTATTGGTTGAAAATGGGAATGGGTCTTTCGGATGCTGTTGAAATGGGCTGAATATAACCAAATGAAGTTCAACTCCTAGCCAAATTGAATTAATTGGCTAAAATTTGAATAATACGAGTTAATATAAATTAATTAATGACCTTCTTAAGTTTCATGAAATGAAATAATTAACTTAATTATAAACTAATTAATTTAACATTATAACCATAAATTGAACCAAACTAAATTAACAAAATATTTTACGTGATTTTCAAATATTTATGAAATATACTAATTATATACATAACTATAAAAACATATTTATTAGACAAAACTTACATAAAAATAACTTGAAAAATATTTTGAATTTCATAAAAACTAATTAATCTAAAACTATAGCCATCACTTTAGAATAAACTAATTTAATAAAAAAATAAAATCTTTTGAGATGATTTTTGAATATTCATAAATACATACAAAATTATATAATATATATATATATATATATATATATTATATATTTTTGTATGTATTTGTAAAAATGACAGAATTACTTAAAATGACTTGAAAAATATTTTAAATTTTATAAAGTCAATTATTTCAAATCGTTGGGAATTTAAGAAGCTCGATGATTAATTTATATTGTGGAGGGTCAAAATTGGGTGTCAACATGGGTTACGTCCTAGATTGTTATTCTGCTGGGTTGCCTAACACTCATTTTCGTTTATTGTGTTGAAGTTGGTTGATAAACAAATCTTAATTTGATATTTGAAATTTATTCATACGTGTTACCATCTATCTACAATGAATTAGGACACAATTTGACTTCGCAATTGAATTATTTCATATACCACTCCCTGTGGGATTCGACCCCAACCTCATATACTGGGTAATTAGATTGCTAACGACTACTTATTTGTTTAATGATCTTACAAGTAATTTGAGCGCTATCACTCTGGCTACCAAATGAAAGGCCACAGACTCAAGGGGCTATCTAATGATAACAATATCTGAAAAGGTTGAAATTTTACAAATGTATCAAAGAAAATCTCTCATCATCTTCTAAATAGAACAAAATATATTATTTCACTTCAATAACATGAAGAACGTGTTCTAGACCAAGATACGAAACATGGATTATATGCAAGAAATTCTCACATCTCATGGCACAAGTCTAATTAATATGGATCAGTTCTATTATATTAAAAAAACATGGTCATTCCAAACTAAAAAATATGAATAAACTATAGACAGAGTTGTTATCTTAATTGTTGGGTTCTATGGAGTTCTCATGATTGAAAAAGTAACATTAAATATGTAAGTCGACCTGGTTCACAAATGCACTATATGAAGAGCTTAATTCTCAGCAAGATCATTAATGAATAAAAATAAGTGTGCAATAGTCAAGGAATAGATGATAATTTCGTGATAAACTTAAAGGAAACAAACATGTGATGAATTATGATATCTTCCACATGCAAGCTTTATGAACTCAAATTTTCATGAATTTTGGATGCTTTCAGATAAAGTATCGTTCAATCTAATATGATTATCCTAATTTAGATACTTTCAGATAAAGTATCTCTCAGATTATGTATGTTATCATGATTTTTAAGTAGCTACTCATATTATAAAAAAATTCATGAATGATTCATCATTACCAGATTCTTACTGTTTCTATGATTATGCATATTTTTCGCTAAGAGTATACTTAGCACCGAGTGAACTTTTGAGATGAAGATTTTTGTTTAGCGTTCGTGGACCTTTAGTAGAAATTCTTAAGCCTCAAAACTACATTCCTTTTTAGGACTTAGTCTTTACAGGCTTTAGCTAGTGGATACACCTTAGCTCAAACTCATGGTCCTTACCTTGACAAGTAGGACACTCTCTTTTTGGTTTGGGAGAAGAACAATAAAATCCACGGTGTAGATCACATGGTTTGTATCGGTTAATGGTATATCCCACTTATGTTATAATTTTCAGAATATTGCATGACCTTATGTTATGTTATTAAAATCAGATCATCGATTTTCATGTTATGTTTACTTGGTAATTACATTATAATGCCTAACATATTTATCACGTTATTACGTCATGTTTATGAATTTCCCCTTATTTAGTATATTTGAGTACTGATCGCATAATTTTCTACCTATATTGTTTCATAATATAAGTTCTGACACATCTCATCAAGCGTTTGGTTAATACAGACTCTTATTAGTTTTGCACTACTTTGGCGAGTCCTTATGGTTCAGAGACATACCACTTATGATTTCATATGTTCATTCAGGCTTTACTTTCATTTCCAACTGTTTGAGCGACCTAGGGATTTGTCCTAACGACTCATTTATGTTAGTCTATTTCAGACATTAGTATTTCCACTCATGAGTAGTTGTATTCAAATTTTCTCTATTTTATATGTCTAGTCATTTGATACTTTATTCTACATTTCCATGTTAGTTTTGTTGTGTATGCTATCTTAGTGTCATACTATGTCATGTGGTTAGCTTGGGGTCACTCGTGGCTCTAGGCACCATGTCACGTCTAGGGGGTAGTCTTGAGTCGTGACAAGATAATAAACCTAGGTTTGATCTTACTAATTGAAATTGTAGATGTAGGGTATGAGGAATGACTTAGTTCCTCACAATGATAGGCTTATATACCTAGAAGAACTAATGTTCTTAAGATGAGCTTGATTGAGAAGCTTGAAACCCTGGGTTTTTCTCTTTTTCAGTTTTGCTCTAAGTTTGGGGAGAGAAATCTAGGGGAATACTATGATATACTTTCGAAAATGACGCTAAAAAGTCAAGGTTAAGACTTAGGAAATAAAAAAATATGTAAATAACTTCTGAAAAATTTCTGTCAGGTTGAGCCCGTGAGGACCATCCACAACTCGTGAAGTGATCCATGTCCCATGGACTCCTTTCATGGAACTCAAAAAATTTAGAATTTTTTTTATTCTTATTCAAGAATCCATTGCACGGATTGTGGAGTGACCTATGGAACTCAGGTTAAATGACAACCTCTAAGATTGAGTTCAGGAGGACTTTCCATGGCTCGTACCATGATCAGTGACTCGTGAAACTCATTCAAGGAACTCACACATGATATAGTCACTCTGAAATAATGCAACAGACACCATCCATGGCTTGTGGAACCTGGTACTAGAATTTCAAGATGGGTTTAGGCTAAGTACTAAGTATTCGTAGGTTCGAACTCTAAGGTACTACACTTGATCATTTATTTTTGACTTAGTAAACTCAACTATTTTTCTTTATCACCTGATTCCCATATAAATTAATCAAGCAAAGGGACCCACATTTGTGGACCTCAAAAAGTATTTAACACATTTTTTAGAGGCAACTTGAACTCTACCTGATCTCCTATGATGTAGACTAATTAAACGTAGTTATTTATAACTTAGTTTAGAATGGTGTCCTAACGCACCTTAATTTGTTAGGTGATCACTTTTCTCATTTAAATTGTTGGGATATACTATTAATCATATGGTTGAGTTATAGTATTGATTTTAATCTTTTATAAAGACTTTATGCTTTATGTTAATTATTACAATAAAGTCTTTGTTTGAATAGATCATTGTGTTTATATGTGTGTCCATTACTTATATATATAGTAGACGATATTTGGGTATGGAGTTGTTTAACTCATACGCGGAAGATTAAAAATTGTCGATTCTTATAAGTTATAAATTAAATGTTCACAATCAAAGATGAAGTTGGACAAACATCTTGATGATTGTAACACAAGATTAAATATAATTCAATCTTAATTATGGGAATGGTAAAATTCCAACTTCTTGTGTTAGTACATTTTGCATGTATTGAACGGACCAACTTGAGATATGTATTTAGGTTCTGAATTTCAATAAATAATATCTCTAGTCCATTACATGAGCTTATACTCTTAATCTTGATATAGTTGTTATGATCTGTGTAGTTTGCTTTATTATTTTAATCTATTAAAAGGTGAGACTCAATGATGAGTCAAAATATTCCTAATGGATTGGATAATAACAAATTACATTCGTGAAATAATAATTAGTTGATAGAACCATATCTCGAATATGAGAAAGAAGACACCCCTTTATGGTAGCTTATAAGTAATCACGTGAAAATCCTGCAAGTGGATTATATATGTATATCTGTCACGTGAATTAATTTAAGCATAAATATAAAGGATTAAATTAATCAATGGATTAAATTTTCCAGAAGTTTGATTTAATTGATTGGTGTCGGTAATTCTGACATGGGGAGTTAAATAAGTTGTAACAGAAATTTTTTTGAAATTAAATAGAGGAGTGCAGTTACAAATTTTTAGTGGTACAATCTGTGATTTATTATTATATGGTTAATTCATGCTTTTTACGAATTAAATATTAGGCTTAAGTCATCTGTGGCCTCTTAAAGTTGTCCGCATATTTCACTTGAACACCTCAACTGAGACTTGTGCCTATTGAACACCTGTAGAATTTTAAATTGATACCACTTGAGCACTTTTTGCCTACATGGCACTTTGAGTGTGATTCACCGCTGATGAGCGCGTGAAAACATATAATCAGACAATTTTTAAATTAAAAAAATCTCTTTCTTCTTCCTTGTGTTGGTTACCACCAATTTCTCTGGCCACCGCCATCATACACCTTTCTTCTTCTTTCATTTTTTTTCTAGTCACTTCACTTTCTTAACAATCGGTCAGATTTGTCATTATCTCCGCCAGCACATTCGTTTCTTTCTCCTCATTTAAGCAATCACCATCATCTCTGCCATTAACGCCGCCGCGTAGCTTTTTTTTCTTCAGATCTAGAATCGCTTGATCGTGACTTGGTCGCGTTTTTTTTTCCTTTTAATCTAGGACTGAATCTTTGTCGAGTTATAGAAGTAAGCAAAGTTACAACTTTGCAATTTAAACAACAACACCATTTCTACAATTAATGTTTCGATCTATGAAACATTATTTCTCCTCAAAATTTATTTCTTTTTTAATTATTTTTTAATCTAAATCTTCCATAGTTGATTTACAATGTTACCGTTAAAGTTTTTTTTTGTTTACTTTTGAATCTCAATATTCTGCCATTGTTCATACAAAGAAGAAGAAAAAGTAAGTGAGAAAGAAATGGCGGGTGGATGGTTCTGATGGGCAACAGGGGAAGAGTGTTTGGTGGGTGGATGGGTTGTATAGGGATTACATAATAATTATTTTTTAACTTTAAAATATCTTTTTTTTCTTACCCAATGTTTTTTAATAGTATTTTTGACCCAAATGACTATGTCATAATTTAATTTGTTATTGTGCCATGTCATCGTGAGTGTATCTCACTCACTTAATATTTGAGGATGATTACTAAAAAAATGTCAAATAGGTATCAATCTAAAGTCGTAGAGGTGTTCAATAGGTACAAGTCTTAGTTAAGGTGCTCAAGTGAAATATACAAACAACTTTGAGTGGCCGGAGATGACTTAGGCCTAAATATTATAATTGGAAGCCTCTGCTAACGGTTCCTACTATGCTTGATTAATTGATCGAGTTCGGAAAACAAAAGGACTATTAGTATTTTTTTTCAGTTTAGGAATAAATCTTTTGACTTTTATTAGTTTAAAAGCGAAAAAAAAACTTTTTATTTCCTTAAAAGAAGAAAGAAGAAAATACTGCGATTCTTTGTTTCCTTAGAAGATGAAAGAAGCAAATAATAGTGTTCAATGGTTATTAGTGGCTATTGATGGTGTTTAATGATTGTTGATTACCCTTGGTGTTTATTGACTTTCTAAATACACTTAATGATATTTAGTGGTTGTTGATAACTATTGATCATGGTTGTTAGATACTCTTAACAGTGTCAAAATACACTTCATGGTATTTAATGGTTGTTAATGACTATTGATCTTGATTGTTGGATACACGTAACAGTGCTCAAATACACCTAAAGGTATTTGATGACCATTATTGGCTATTAATTATGACTAGAAACATTTCATCTTTCAAACATTTCCCTAATACTGGAAAGTATAAATAGGGTTGGTGGTTCTCAAGGAAAGATCATCCCTTTTCTGAAATTTTTTTTGCCCACACAAAACTTGATTGAGAGAGTTAGTCAAGAATTAGTAGAAGGCTGCAATCCTGGAGTCCCAATCCCTGAACGAGTTGTGTTTAAGCTTCAAAAAGTTAGAGTTTCACAATTTATTTAGTTTACATTATTATGTTATTATGTAAGTTTGTGATTTTGAATAATGCTTCTGCTGAGCATATTAACCTATTTTATAAGCCAACAGGGCAAGGACGAACACAACTTTAATGTGTTGTACTGAAAGTTATCTAAATGGTACTGTAGATGTGTCTCTATTTTATTGGCTATTGATTAATTTACCTATTTTTTTTAACACGTGTGTGCTTTATCCCTGCAAACGTGTACGCCAATTACCAGAAGCACTTGAAAGGGTTTTCTTGAACTTTCTTTATTTCTCCTCTACAGCTTTCTGTCCTATTTTCCCTCTTTAACTCCACTTTTTTGCTCCATTTTGTAAAGAGTTTTGTTTAAACTTTGTTGCGGGTGATCTACCGGACGGCCGTAAGTCGTAACCTTTCACTTTTTCCTTTTTGGATTGTCATCCTTTTATGTTTATTTTGTGTTTCATTATTTTGATATTGCTTTCAATTTTTGTTGTTTTGTTGGTATGTGGTTGTAGGTATGTTGCATGTACAGAATTCCTATGTTGAATCCTCTTCGTCATTCCTATGATCTGATTTTCCTTATTATTGGTGAGTTCTTTCTCCATTTTTTGTTTGTTTCACTGATTTGGAGAAATATAAAGATAAAAATTGATGCAACACATTTCTGCGATTTCTAAAGAATAATAAGGAAGGATTTTGAATCTGGCAAAACTCAGAGTAACTCAATCTGAATGTATAATATACTCTATATTTACATGTGAATTTTTCAGAATTTTTAATCGATTTCTCACTTCTACTGACTTTTCAAGTAATTTTTTGTGCAAAGTTCTTGGTGTGTTCTGGTTTCAATGGCTTTCATCATTGCTCTGACTGAACTCTTCTTTTATCCTCCTTTATTTCTCATTGTAAGAGCTTGGACATTAACAAAAGATTAGATGCATCCAAGTTTAAGATACCATAAATTGGAGAGAACTCTAATTGTTATGATTTTCCAACTCTTTCTGCCCATGTTATTGTTAACAACTCAACATATCTTTCGTAGACACATGCATGGACTAAGATTCAACATTGATGAAGTAATAACAGAGACTCTTGATTGGACTTGCAAATTCTAAATCGCGAACATGAGTTGACAGCGAGAATGCCCGAAGAAGAAAATGAATTTCAATGCTCACACTAAAAAATATCTATTTTGATTTGACCAAAATCATCTAAACGAAGTCCTCATTACTTGGATGATATCTTGTTTATGAACAAAATATTGATCTTAATCTACTAGTAAATGATCAGTTACATATGTGACAGATACTGCGGTCACTTTTATGATTTTGCTAATACCTGTTTTTTTTTTCTAATGATAATAGGAACCTGTTGGACGTAGCTTTCTAAAAACTGATTTCGTAGCTGATATTTCGTTGCATACATAATAAAAGAAAGGATGAAGAGTGCATATTTGAATTGGTACCGTATGTTGGTTTAGGAATCTGGTGGCGTTGATATTATCCAAATAATCTTGGTTTGATCATATTGGGTAAAGTTTTCTCATTTTCATACCATCTTTATGTGTTTATCATTTCTTGAAGCTTTTTAGGAATACACATATCGTCTTACAATGGTGTCACAAAGGAGTGATAGAGAAATAGGTGTCATAATTCGTTATGATCTGAAAGATTTGAGCTCATACAATTGGCTTTTCGTTATTCTTTTATGTTTTATCCATGTCATGAAGCTATTCCCTGAAATTTGTAAAGAGAAGACAAAGGTGCATCTTATATGTGTTGAAGTTACTCATGAAGAAGTTATATGTTTTGCATGCACCAAATTGATCCAAATATCCTTAACACAATATGTCACTTTTGACTGCAGGGTGTTGAAGTATCAACACACAAGTAGGAACACAAAATAGCTATCCACCATCTTTTTGAATTTGAACACTTGCTCAAGTGCATTACTATTTTTTCCCTGCTGCTTCAAGTAAAATTAAGAAATTATTTTAGAAGGTTAACGAGTTAATGAAACTGATTAATCTATACTTATTAATCTTAGCTTCTGGGAGTTTTTTTATTGATGAGTTGTAATATCACAATAATCAACTTTAATTGACTTGTATAGCCCATAGTGCAGAATATTATGTAGATATGACTAGGTTAATGTTTTAGAAAGTTAATTCTCTAAAATATTGTGAATGTGCGTGCTTGCTTCTTGCTTGAAAATTTGAAGAATTCCTTTTTGCTGGTTGTCTTTAAAATTCTTATTGTCTACCTCCCAAAATATTTACTAACTGGACTAAGCATTAGTATGGAGCTTATTAGCTTTTAACATAAGTGCAGATAGAGAAAAAAGTGAGGCCAAACTTAGTAAACGGCTATTTAGAGCATTTGTATGTATAGAGCTATAGGAGGCATTATGAACCTGCTAAAAAAATATCATATTTGTGAAAATGTGTTGTTTTCTTCTCAGTTTATATGCAATAGTTGAGAAAATGTTACTCAAACCTCATTTTGCAGGCAACAAGAGCCTTGATAATCTGTTCATATACAAGATCCAGACAAAGCCAGAGAGTTGAGAGAAACACACACACACACACAAAGATGAAGAAGAAGAATAAGGTAGGAAGATTACAAGGTATGGAATCAAACCGTTCCAATAGAGATCTCATCACCGATGCTCCTCATAAGGTACTATCCCTAAAATTATTGTGGATCAACTACTGATACAGAATCACGTTACTCATAGAGGCTATATTGCTCGAGGTCATGAAATTTGTCCACAACTAATCAATATCGAGGTCAGCTACCTTCAAGTGACTAACAGGGATATTCGATTGTATTATGGTATAGATCATGCACAAATATCATAGACAAATTTTCTCCTGCTAGACTTCTGTTTAACTATTTTTCCTCTTCATTCTCTTCTTAAGTTAGAACACATTCTTACTCTCATTTTTTGATGAATTCCTTTTATTCTATGTCATTGTACGAATTAATTTCTTATATATCTTCATTTACTACGTGAAAAATTTATGAAGAAGTTGACAAAATTAAGAGTAAAAGCCATAATTTGGAGAACACCCTCAATGGCTTTGACTTATTACTATTATATTGATTGTTACGTATGCATATACCAAGCAAAAATTAGTAAATGAATATGAAATCGGATTATAGATGCTATGATGAGAGATGAGAGAAGCTAATAAGAAGTTCAAATTTTTTTAGGCATGATTGAAAAACATCATCAATTTTCAGTGCATTCATGTATATTTGATTACTAATTCACTCTTTTTTTTCCTTGTGAAGGAAATTTACATGAAGACACAATTGTAGATTTTATAATGTCAACAATCGCACTGTAGATGGTCATTATATTTTTTCATATCATTATTTTTATTACACACCTTTCTTGCATGTACCATTAATGTGTGCATTGTATGAACTCTTATCATTTCTCATTAAACTTCCTTTGTGGAGAGGGAGATTACTTAGTAAATGCAGTGAGAATGATAACATTGTGTCACACTGTGTATATCTAGGAGTCACAAAATTGCAGATGTACACTGATAAGTATCTGTACTTACTGATTTTTGATTATTTTTTTCTGCATTTGTCTCTTTTATTATATATGTATAATGTTTGAAGCTTTGCATACATGCATCTCCAACTTCCTAGATTGACTGATATTTATATGTTTTTCTCAGGTACCTCGACCTATTTCTATGCCATGATTTCTTGAAATACGAAAGATTGGCTACAAAGTTTCGGACTCCAACTGAAACACCTTACCATTATTAAAATAGGATATGCTTATGATCTAAATGAAGACTCAAAACATTTGTTACATTTTTGGTGTATTATGTCTATTACAACTACGCTTGTAGACAAGTAGACGGGGATTCCTTATTGCATTTTCATATCATCCAGAGGCGTTGCTCTTAAATTTATTTTTTGAGTATGAGATAGATGTTGCTCTTTTGTTCCTGGGTAAGCTTGACAACCCCATCCCAAACAAGGTACCCTTTGCAACCGCCTTTTCAGATAGGGCATTTCATTCATCGGAAATCAAATTCCTCTCTTCTCTTTAATGACTTGATTTTTTTTTTCAAATTTCAAAATTCCTTGTTCTTATTCTTCGCTAAATGTGTGAAATAGACCAAATCCTTATGCCAACCTATGCCTTGAGTTCCTCATCCCCTACAATAGGTCCAAGAATAACAACAAGGTACTGATCTACACTAGAATTGAGCAGAGGGTATGCTCATTTTCCAGCCAAGGGCATTCTAATGTTGACAAGGATCGTGTTTTTTGTTGCTTCTACCATTCGGACAATACAAATGGTATTCCTTCTTTTTATTTTGATTACAATTGTTCACTCCAGATGAACTGATTGAATTAATCTCCTCACAATGAACATTAATTTTTTTATGATGTAAAATTGCTCTATTTCATTTATGTCCCCTTTTTATAAAACATAATAGTTGTATGTTGGACATCCACAATACTATTATGTCCTTATTGCAGTTCTCGATTTTGTTGGTCTATGATTTAGATAAAAAAATTGTTTTAATCTCCTACATTCGTTGTCATTATCTTGAAATTAATTTTGATTTATTGAAAATTCAAGTCAACTGTAATAATTTAGATAAAAGTAGAGAGAAAAAAATGGTGTTTTTGATGCAAAATTTAAGCACTTATTCAACATACATTTGCATCAAAATAGTTATAATATCTTAGTACTTTTGCATCAATGTAATTGTATGGTTATTGTTGTGTATCTTTATGCATCTACTACTATAAAATGTTGGGCTTTAAATTGTAAAATATTGGGCCCATTGCCCTCTAGTTCTTACATAAACAACCTCAAAGAGTTGTCACATATTGAAATCCGTCTTTCGCGAGAATAACGGGACACAACAACACCTAAACATAAATGTAGAAGAAGAAAAAATTATTCCGAGTGCATGACTTGTTTGTATTTTGTTAAGGAATTATAATCTCCTCATAGTTGTCAAGGATTCAGATTACTTCTTCCTACGTAAAGCATAAAAATATTTCTGTAAAAGTGGCAATGCAAATTACAGATTTCTAGCGAATCCAAATGACAGAGCAAAATCACACTAGACACTTGTATTTTTTGTTTGAAAATGATGCATATTAAATAGCATCCCTTATGGGGTGTACTAGGTCCAAAAAATATATTTTTTCAAGCACTGGTGTAACTAAGGGGAAAGCATAAAGGGAGTCCAATTAGTGAATTAGATGTTAGAACAAGTTATCTCGGTTATTCCATTATATATATGGGATAACTTATTCAATCACTATAATACAAATAATGGAATAAATAATTCAAAGACTATTTAATACCTCAAACCAAACGATTTAACTATTTTTAGGGGTTGGGGAATTGGAAGGTTTGGGAGAGTGGAGTGAGAATTAGAGAGCCTGGATATTATTAGCATGAAAAACACTTGTGATGCTTATTTTTTTACTTTTACCATAGAAGCTATTTTACTGATTTTCAAAAAAGATGTTTTCGCACCGAAAATATTTTTCAATGATAGCAATTAATCATGAGAAAATTGATTTCTTTTCATACAACATTCCGCAGGTTGACCAGTGTGAAACTGAAAAATGCGCAATCAATTGGACCATGGATCATGTATTAAAGTAGAATTAGTGAGTTGGCATTTGAAAAAGTGAAGTCATATCGGTGTGTTTGGCGTGGACGAAAATGTTTGGTTGATCAAAATATTTGAAAAATATCAAATATTTTGTCTAGAAAAATAAGTTCCTTAAAATTGAGGAAAATAACTTACTTAATAGAAGTAGGAACAACAAGTTGCATAATGACATTCTAAGAGTCTGTTTGGATTGACTTATAAATTGGTCAAACATACTTTTAAATCATTTTTAGCTTTTGAGATTATTTGACAAAGTTAAAAATAACTTAAATAAGTTAAAATGACCTTAAAAAATTAAAAGTAGGTACTCCCCTACTTTTCATTTTTTAACTTAATAAAAAACTAGTTTTTAAGAAACTATTTTTTTAAAGTTAAATCAAATGGACTTTAAGTTTATTATCTCTTCCCCACCCGTCCAATCCATACTCAACCTTCACCCCTTGACCGTCCCACCTTGAATCCCCACTCTCTATCCCTACTTGCCTCCATAACATTTTGTTGGATAACATATTGACGGAAATTTGATTGGGTCACCCATGTGGGTCAACTCGGATTTATATATATAATTATGCGTACTTAAAGAATTATAAAAGGATTCTTACAGGAAAAACCAAGACATCTTTTCATTCTCTGCAATTTCAAAAGAACTAACACTTCTTTTGCTTCTACTCCTTTTCCTTCTTCAATTCCAGTAAAGTTCGTGTGAAGATTCTATGAGGGTTTCTTTTTCTAAAAGTGTTGAAACAAACAATTGTAACATGTACGATTTTAGACTATGTCATTATTTTGGTGTAATTTGTATTCGTTTACATGTGATTGCACTATCAGACTAGTGAAGCAATATTCAATGATCCTGCAAACTATGTATTTAATTAGATTCTTCACATATAAATATTTTTAAAATAATATTTTCTTATTTACTTATCAAGCACTAGAAAATCATTAAACGTGAAAAACATTTTTCTTCTTACCAAAACACAGAATATTGTCAAAATGTTGGTTTTTAATTTGGTGAAGAAGGTAGGCTTTCTTACTAGCTTTTAGGCGCAAGGTACGGCGCCTTTTTGTGTTTGCGTGCACCTAAAATTAGTGTTGATCAGATCATCTCCGGTATGGGTGTGCACCGATGAAAAATATATATATTGTCAACTACTTTTGACATTACTGTTCACATGCACGTTAAGCACTGACAACTCTTTTTGTCCTTTTTATTCACCTTTTTGTTTGTTTTTTTAAAATCTTTTTTTTTTTTTTTGTCTTTTTACATTATTAATCAATCTCTTTTTCCAACATACTTTTGTTACCACTTTTCAATTAATTGTATTGTTTTTTGCCGTTTAATTTTATTTTTTTTATATTGATTTAATATTAATTATAACTAACGAATTGTAAAAAATATGATCTTTTTATTTCATTTTATGTAGTATCATTTGATTTAACATAATATTTAAGAAAAAAAGAGATTTTTAAAATTTATAGTCTAAAACAATTCTTAGATATTTATGTGATTGAAAACTATTTAATTGAGGGTAAAAAAAATATTTTCGAATCAATATTTTCTAATTACAGTAACATAACATTCTTTTTAAAACGAACTAAAAAGGAAAGGGTGTTATAGAGTAGTAAGAAAAAACAAATTGAACTAAAGGATAACTATCTTCTTTTCTCTAAACAAAATATTTAAGATGATTCTAATACAAGTTAGATTATGAGTACCATTTTGTTCAAAACAACTAGAGTAATATTTTTCAAAAATAAATAAATGATGTTCAATAATTTCATAGTGAAAAGAAAGGTACAATCCATGTCATAGTATTTTCCAAAGTCCTATTTTCAATAAATACGTAGATTTAAAGTGGAACGTTTGGTGGAGGCTGCTTTCATTACTTCTCGTAAAGGTGGAAACCTTTACTTGATATTTTAAAATGTTAGATGGTGCTACTACCAACCTTATTTGAAATCTACTCCTTCTCTTTCTTTATATTTGACATTATGCTTAAAATTATAATTCATTTTTTTTTAGCAAATTAAAAAAATAAAATCATACTAACCTTAGTATCACTTTCATTGTCTCAATTTATGTGGCACGTATTTTTTCTATTTTAATTTGTCCCCAAAAATATTATATTTATGTAATTAGAAATGATTTAATTTTAAAATTTCTCTTTTAACCTTAATAAGATTATTTACAAACACAAAAAAATCTTTTAGATTTGTCTTAGACAACAAATTTTAAAAGTTTTGTTTTGCGTCAAGACATAAATTGAGATATAAAAGATCCTCCATCGGTCTCATTTTATGTGGCACAAGCACTCTTTCTTTTTCGTCTGTCCCAAAAAAAATGTTACTTTTATTGTAATTAGAAACAATTTAACTTTAAATTCCTCTTATACCTTTCATGAAATAATTTACAACTACTCAAATATCTTTAAAAAAAATATTTTAAATCAGAAATTAAAGAAATCCGTCTTTTTTTAAAATATCATGTTAAATCAAATAATGACACATAAAATAAAATGGAGGAACTAGGTAAAGTAACAATGGTCAAAGTCAATTAAAATAGAGGAATTATATATATCTCCTCATGGCATGTCCCACTCACACAACCAACAAACCAAACTTCATCTGAGAGTACTTGTAGCTGACAAGAGTTGAAGAAGAAGAAATTACTACTTGTTCACTATATATTAATTATTCAACAACTCCTTTTTTTGTCTACTAATTAATTTCCCCATATTTCATTGTATGGTCATGATGGAATTAATGGTAAGTTCATCTTCTCTATATGCAAAAATTTGATTTCTAGAAAAGGATTTTGTTGATGTAGAATTAATGTTGTTGTAGGATTCATGTAAAAGATCAAGTGGAGTTCAAATTCCAGTATTTGGAGATTGGGATAAAGCAAATGAGCTGCCAATTACCCAGTATTTTGAGTCTGCTAGACAAGCTGGCTTGATTCCTCATTCTTCTTCACAACAACTCTATTTCCACAAAACTCAATTTTATGCTATCCCTAATAATGTTCCTCACACAAAGGTTAGTATATATATATATATATATTTTATTTTATTTTTACCTTTTAGCATCTTTGGAGATTTCATCATCTATGGCAAAGTCAGAGTTTTTACTGATAAAAATAGAAATCGAGTGAGATCATTAGTTTTATTCTCGAACTATTACACCATCGATCTTGTAACATGAGTGAAATACACCTCTATATTCTCATCAAGTTTAGGGGTGTTTCAATATTTCTCTCGATTTTTTATTAAGAGTTTCGATCTCCTATAAGAGTTTGAGAACAATTGTTATGTTTTGTAACAGATTGGAGGTGTATCTAAGTTTAGTTAATCAAGTAAAAATGTATTTTTAAGACTATCAATAATTCGAAGATAAACTTATAATTTGCATCAAATTCAAATGTTTTCAATACTTTCTTTCTATATTTTTTCAATAGAAAAATGTAAGGTTGACACCTCTTGGATATCAAAGAGGGCTTGATAACTTAGATTTCTTTTAGTGTATGTATTTATATTTACGCTTACTAAAATAAATAATGAGTTACCTAATATAGGGTACGATGATCTTTATGGTAGTTTAGTTTGTGGAAAACAAAACCTTCATTTTTTTTACACTAATTGAATTTTATTAAAGTTTTTTTTTAGTATCATTGACAAAGTTATTTAGAATTTAAACATCAAATCTGAAATACTTTCTTCGGTTCATACATTATTTGTTTTTAGGGGTTCTGCATACTTTTAAGATAGATATTTAGTAGCCTTGAAAATAAAAATATTTGTCTATATTTACCATTATCTCACTTAAATACTTAACTTGATTAATGCTTCATACTATGTGGAACACTAATTAAGGATATATTAGGGGAAACGTATTTTCTATATGTATCAATTTGTTTGTATTTTTATTTGAAACGAATTCAAGAAGATACTTAAAATGTATCAAACTATCGTTTGATCTTGTGTTTTTAAAATATTATTAGTTGAAAAAGTTAAAATTAAAGAATTGCTAAAAAATAAAAGAAATGATTTTTTAAAATAACTTAAAAGGGAAAGGGAATAAAAAAATTATTTGTTCTTATTAAAAGTCAAATACAACAAATATAGTTTGTAGAAGTGACTAATATTTGGACCACAGAAAGAAATATATGGATATAGTCATGATAGTATGTTGACATTGTATACCTAATAATTAAGTAACATAGAGAACAACTATTATGTCAAAATAATAAAATGGCATTTCTTTGAATGTTGAACCAAAAAGAGTCATTGGAAGTAGCAAAATTTCCAACAAACTCAACCCAATTTCAACATTGGACTTGGAAGTCAAATATTGATGCTTGACTTTTAGCAAATATTATTTGCCTCGAACTTGGAATAAAATGTGTTTTTAGGCATAGTGCCAATTATTCAAATATATATGTACATCTTCACCAACTGTCTATCATGTGATATGATATTCTAATATTAATGCTATAGTACTTACATATCCTTCTTTTTTCGTGAAAAGAAAAGTAACATATTGTCATTTTGTTAAACTGTCTCTCAATCTCAAGTAAGTTGAGATCTATATGAGTTTTGTTATTCATGTCATTACATTTAAACTTGTCTCAATTGAATAAGAATTTAAATTTTTTGGCACTAAAATTTACTATTTTCTACTTGGTATACAAAAATTGTAAGAGATTACAAAATCTTTGAAATAACATTACTGCAGAACGAATGCTCTGTAATAGCTCGTACATTAAATATAATCGATCACATTATGTGACTATGTATTTTGATATATTACTCTTTTAAAGCAAAGTTGAATGTATATTTGAGCTAAATTAGTCAAATTAGGTGATTTCTCTTGCTTTTAGAAATTGAGGGGTAAAAACATATTTAGGAAAGGTACAAATATTCTTTGCAAAAAATAGCATCAAACGCAACTCCAACCTCAACTTTAAAATTTTCAAATAAAATAAATATTACTCTTTCTGTCTCAATTTATGTGACTTATTTTCCTTTTTAGTCAGTCCTAAAAAGAATGATACATTTCTATATTAAGTAACAATTTAACTATAAAATGTCTATTTTATCCTTAATGAAATGATTTACAGTCTATGTTGCTCAGACTCTTCAAGAGTGCCAACGGGTGCGTGTCGGATTCGCCAAAAGTAGTGTATTTTTGGAGAATCCGACACGGGTGCGGCATCAAAAGTGAAGAGTCCGCGCAACTAAGTTTACAGTCACACAAATTTCTATCATTCATTTTGGATTACAAGTTTTAAAAGTCTTCCTTTCTTTCTTAAACTCCGTGTTGAGTCAAATTACCTCACATAAAATGGGACGGAGGGAGTATGATTCAAGTGTCTTACTCTTTTGTCTATCTCAAAAAGTGTTTTTTTTTCTATATTTAGTAAGTTTTTCAACTCAAACATTCTAAATGACAAGTTTAAGATCATAAAATTTACTCCCTCCATTCCTTTTTATAAGTCATCTATTTCTATAAATAGTTGGTCCATAATACTTGTCATTTCATAAAATCAATGCATAAATTACCATTTTGTTCCATTTTTACCCTTGTGAGTTATTAGTCTTGAAAATATACATTTGACCAACTTAGAAAAACTAAGTAAATGATTGATGTTCATTGGTTAAATTAATTCATATTCATTGATTGAGAACTTGAGTTCCAAAAAAATTAAATAAGGGTAGAAGATTAAAATTACATCATTTCTTGATGCAAGTGCAAAACAAAAATGTGACATATAAAAAGAAACGAAGGGAGTAAAAGATTACATAAATTTCAATTTAACACTACAAAATTTAAAAATCTCTCTTTATTATTTAAATTTTATATTCAGTCAAATTAAAGAGGATGTACTTATTCATAATAATGACATATTTGATGTTCTTTTATACAATCATTCCAAAAACAAAATTGTACGTAAAAAGTAGGCATATTTATTTATGAAAGAAAGGAAAAGAATAGGAATTAATTAATATTTGTAAATAATACAGACAAAGGGAGCAGCAATAAATAAGAAGAGGTGTGGTGGAAAAGTAGAGAAAACAAGTGGGCCTCAAAGACAGACAGCCCAGCGGCCCACTAACCCTAAACCTGTGGATGAAGATCTCTACAAAATTCCTCCTCATCTACTTCCTGGATATAAAAGAGTAAGTTTTCTCCTAAAATTTATTTTATATTATGCTTTTTTTTAAAAATAATTATTTTGCCATTGCAACTTATTTAGTGTTCTCTTAAAAGTCAAGTTTTCAATCAATGAATATGAATTATTTTATTTTGATTAATTAATTTGACTAATGAACATGAATTAATTATTTAGCTTTTCTATGTTGGTCAAATATATATATATTATTTTCAAGGTTAATAACTCTCAAAGATAAAATAGGAAGAATAATGTCATTTATGCATTTTTTTTGTTAAATGATAAGTACTCCCTTTGTCCAACAACGATAAAGTAGACAAGTATTGTTGGACGGATTGAGCATGAAGGTACATTTATTTTTAGTAAGGATGACATATAAATAAGAACGGAGGTAGTAATATGTAGTTGATTTAAAACTGTCATTATAGAAAAAAGTAGGGAAAACGAATATGGAGTAAAAAGGAAGCTAATAAGAGTTTTGTTTTGAAAAAGATATTTTGAGCTTAGAAAATATATTAAATAGTAAAATAATAAAATATTAGATTAAAGTAAAAGTGGTTATAATATAAGTTGAAAAATCATAAGTTGAGGATGACCAAGTTATGACATTTAACTAGTTTGAGTTTGTCATTTTACTTTCCTTGAGCACAATTTTTTACAAATAGATAATCTTGTTTTTGGAATAATAATATGAGCTCTAGCCTCTACTTTCTTGTTTGAAAAAAGAAAAGATTAATATTTGCATTTTGTGACTATTTTTGTTTGCTTATTTGATATGGATACAGAAGAGAATGTTTGGATTCTTCTCAAGATGCCTTGCTCCCCCTTGCAAGGCATAGATAGGTACACAATTTGCCCCATGGGAGATTTTGATACAATTTGCAACAACATCTCAACTCCTAGAAGGCGCGCGCCAAAGGAGGAGAGATTGAGAAATGGCGTTTCTCTTATTCGTATTAATAACAACAACTAATATAGGAGGAATGTTTTATATGCTTTGTGCACCAGTCATGCTCATTTTTCTTTTAGTGTAAGAGCTAATTCCACCTTCTTTGTAATGGGTTAAATGTTTGATGTAACTCTAAACCTTGACTCTTTTTCTTAGCCCCTTCATCAGTAAGGAATATAATTTGACTAAATTCAGACACCCTTCATTTGCCACAATCCATCAGAAAATATCTTGTATTATACATGCACTGGAGATATAGCAAAACCAATAGTAAAGCAATTTGAACATGCATTTTATAAGAGAAGCCATAAGCAGGATGTGTCTGTCTTTACAGAAGACAAACTACTAACAATGCACAGTAATGTACATTGGTAAGCAAACGAATCTATAGATTTTCTGTCTAATGAGAAGCAACAGCACTTACTAGAAAAAGATTCATCAGCTTCAACTACCAGAGAAATATTTGTCAATCTGCTCAACGATTTCTTTCGCCTTCCTCTTGGCTCTAGTGGTCCCGTTTAGGGCAAGATTAGCTATAGTCCCATTAACACTCTCATCTCTCCACATCTCTTGCAACCTTGTTCTGTCATTATAACACAGTGTGTGAAGAATCGCGATGCAGTGCTCCTTGCTTTTATCACTTGTGTCCTCCTTAATGATACTAAGGAGACAAGAGACTGCATCCAGCTTTACCATCTGCTCATAGGTTTGTCATAACTGGACAGCATGGCAAGAAGGACTAACAATTCATCAACGGGTATGCGATCGGTGATCTTCTTCATGATCACCTTTACTGCTCCTTCAAAAACAGCTATAGACCTATTTTCTTTGACAACACCGAGACTAACAATTGCTGCAGCAGCATCTTTCATGGCCAACAGTGGTCCTTCATCCAGGAGTTTGACTAAAGGCTCGAGAGCACCTGCCTTCATTATAATACACTTGTTTGACTCAAGTGATGATAGTGTGCAGAGAGCAGCAGTAGAGTTGCTTCTTGTTTCAAGTGTTCCGAATTTCAAAGACTCAACAAGTAAAGGAATGACAATAGGATTTGTTGCTATAAGCTTTTTATTGGGGTCATGTAATGAGATGTTCATAACTGTTGTGATCAAATCTTCTTGTAGTTTAGGATGATCATTCACATTTCCAGACATTAGAGGTTCTAGCAATTTGGTAACAGCAACACTGTCCTCTTCAAAAAAAGCCCGTAGAGGTGGAAAGCGTTTAGTTAGAATACAAACTAGTTTTGCAGCCTTCATCTTCTCCAGAACATCATCATTAGATGACAATGTGTCAAGCAGTGAATTGAAATGATATCGGTCTGATTCTGGGATTATACCCTGCTCCTCCTTATCAGGCAGCTCGATTCCATGGTCGTTGCACCAGAGTGAAATAAGTTTTCTCATTAGAAGATTTGGGATGAGATCTGAATGGGGGAGAACCTCCTTTGTTTCAGGGCAGGTTCGACTACCTTTGTTGAGCCACTTTTCAATGAATAGTCTGTCATATGTCTGCAAAATTTTAACGAAAACAACCATCCTAAGTAGAAAGATGAATGAAATTTGGCATCCTAGACTTTGGAAATGCAATTTTATAATTCCGAATCCGCCTCATGACAAACAATCACCACTGCAAAACAACATTATGAAAGCCAAGTTTAACCAAATAAAACCTTCTGAGCCCCCTCTTCCTATTCTTTTTTCTAAATGGCTAGATGAACACCATGTCATTGGCAACAGGTGTAGCATTTCTTTTGGCTTAAACTACAATAACAATTTCATAATTTCACAATATGCTTCAAATATGCAGCATTCTTGGTCATATTTTCATAGGGGACAAAAATCCCTAACTATATACAGAATAAATAATTTCAAATCAGAGTTGAAGAGCAATAAAATTAGACATTTGAACACAGAAAAACAGATAAATGAACAGATTACCTGTCCAGAAGCAAGAACAACAGGGTCTTTCATAAGCTGATGAGAGAGTGGGCAAAGATATTCAAGGGGTGGAGTAGGTCTCACTTTCAACTCTTTTAGAGCACTCAAACAATGCATGGCTTCATCAGTGTCTTCTATACTGTAATCAGCGTCTTCAATTATAGAATTCACCCTTCTCTGCAACTCTCTTTTCAGTTCATCCGCCGATGCCGACGCCGGCAATCGTCTGCACTCTTCGCTCGATTCCGCCATTCTCGAATTCAGTAATGTGAATTTTAACAGAAAGCAACTGTAATTTGTAGTATATATATATATATATATATAAGAGGTGGTTACAGAATTTGTTACATTAGGCTCCGCTCCACTTTCTTTCTTCTTTGTAAACCACCTTCTCTATTTCTTGAATTGCCATTATTTTTTTTTAAAAATAAATAAATATGGAATTAACGTTTTCATGTATTTGAAAAAAAGTATGACCATATATATGGAGTAGATTAGATAATAAAAATGTATTCTTAAATATTTATTTGGTCATAAAATTCAATTAGATTTTAAATTATTTTTCAAGTTACAATAACTAGCTTAGACATGAGAAATAGATTCGATCGTACCAAAAACCTCAAATTGTGATATCGTTATAGGGCGTTGGCCTCACATTCGATAAGTTACTGTCATGATCCAAAATCACAAGTCGTGAAGGCACCCATGTTACCAACTCAATCAATATTAATAATGGAAAAAATAAGCGACAAGTAGAATATCCCAACAACTAAGTCTTTCATAAGTATTAAATGCAAAAAACTAAACTACAAGACAAGATTAATGTCATAAGTACAAGAGCAATACAAGTCTAAAATTATATTATAAGTTTAGACATAAAAAATATCCTATCGAAATACCAAGACAACCTAATAAATAGAGATAGATGAAGGTGTCGGTAGCAGAATATCCAAGTAGCTCACCACAACTCCAAGATTATCCAAACTCAGACTCAAAGCTCCAAGAAATGCACTCGAATTTGAAATCCAATCTGCACCATAAAAGAGTGCAGCAGGTGTAGTATAAGTATGAAACCACATGTACTCAGTATATCTCATAGACCGACAACGAAGAAGTAGTGACAGGAGTATATAAAAAAATCATCCTTTAATTTTACAAGTTTACTTTACACTTATCAGCCAAGTTCCATCAAATATGAATAATCAAATGTCACAAAATGTCCATATACTAATGAAACACATAATCAAATAAGAATAAAGGATATTGTATAAGATGCAATGCAATGCAACACCATGAAATGATATGCCTCAAATGCCAAAGTGTAGACAGTGAAGTTTTATTGATAAATCCATACTAAATTTGGATTAAATCTTAAACGCATGATACGTTGACCAAGTCAAATTACTGGTTAAATAAAATCGGATTAATATTTATGTCAGAATTATATGACTTAAAATCAAGTCCAAATAACATTTGGGCCAGTTCATTAAATTGACAAGATGAGCCAACTCATATTCTTCAGGCCCAGGGGTCAAAATTGCTTGGACCAAAATACCCCTAAAGCCCTAGCTTAAGCCTATATAAAGAAGTCTTCATAAGACCAAAAGACATATACACACATACATACACACAGAAATACATAGTTGCTCTTCATTGGTGATATGCAAGTCTTCCGCATACAAAGAAGTCTTCGCTCCAAGTATTGAGCCGCAAGTATTTCGCCAAATCAAGAACATTTGTGGAGAGAAGAATCAGGGGATTACATATCTTTTTAAGAGATTTTATAAAGATTGTAACCTTCGCATTAATTCAAATACAAATATTATTGTTTGCTTGCTATTTTTCTTTTCCTGTTTACTGTATTTCAGGATTGAAACTTTTAGACGCTTACAAATTGGCACGCCCAGTGGGACAATCTTTACCTCTCATCTCTTCTCTTCAAGACAACCAAAGTTCAAAAACACCGAGATGACTTTTAAGAAGATCAACTCGAAATCCACATTTGCATCCAAATCTGGATCTACATCCGTATCTGCATTTGCATCCAAATCTGGATCTACATCTGTATCTGCATCTGCATCCAAATCTGGATCTACATTCGTATCCGCATCTGGATCAAAATCTCCATCTGCATCGACATTGAAATCCGTATTTGCATCTGTATTCGCATCTGCATCTGCAAAAACTGATGGATCCAAGTTCTGCATCGATGTCGAAAACATCCTCGATGTTACTGCGGGAAGCATGAGACCTATCACAAGGAACCAAGCCAAATTGCTAGGACAACAAGCCTCACGAGTGCCGTCTGAATCTGCTACTGTCTTTGGTTTGTCTCCAAAACATGTGAAGTCTCCTACAAAAGCTGCAAAGGAAAACATCGTCGAAATGGTCGAGAGGGTTCTTGCCCAATTGAGCCCATCTACATATGAGAAGTCCTTTGCTTCGGCTGACAATGATGTTTTAAGCACGGGATCTACCCCGCATAACATGTTTTCATCTCATGTTAAGGAAAATCAACGCTACTCTCCGCCACCTACTATGGTAATGCACACAATGGTGACTAACGCTTCATCCGTAGAAGAACAACTTTTGAGCTTTGATACGCTCAAATTACACCTCCTTACAGAAG
>NW_006238944.1:2344753-2346063 GCF_000226075.1 Solanum tuberosum | reverse complement strand
AAAAAATGTCCGCTAGGTTGAAAATCTCGAAAGAGGCAGCCTAGGCAAAAGTTAGGACACAAAAAAAAAAAAAATCACTCTCTGAACTACGTAATGACTTGATCCTCTTCACTAAGGTACGTAGGCAGCTTAGAGTATTATTACTCTAGGTTCAGTCATAAGAATAAAAAAAAAGAAAAAAAAAGTCATGTGAATATCATGCTAATTCTTTCAACTGAAAGATTCAAGCACCCAGATTTTGAGCTGACTTTGAAGACAAATCTGTATTAATCCGTAAATCCTATGGACGTGATTTTTATATGATTGAAGACCTAGAAGTCTTATTTCCAACAAAAAAAGAATACTCAGTATTCCGGCTCTCCTACTCCACGTTATGAATTTTCTTCCACATGTGCGCAAAGCTAAAAATTCAAGCACTCAGATTTTGAGCTGACTGTGGAGACAAATCTGTATTAATCCGTAAATCCTATGGACGTGATTTTTATATGATTGAAGACCTCGAAGTCTTATTTCCAACAAAAAAAGAATCTCAGTATTCCGGCTCTCCTACTCCACGTTATGAATTTTCTTCCACATGTGCGCAAAGCTAAAAATTCAAGCACTCAGATTTTGAGCTGACTGTGGAGACAAATCTGTATTAATCCGTAAATCCTATGGACGTGATTTTTATATGGATTGAAGATATCGAAGTCATCTTTCCAACAAAAAAAGAATCCCAGTATTCCGGCTCTCCTACTCCACGTTATGAATTTTCTGCCACATGTGCGCAAAGCTGAAGAAAGCTGAATATCAAGCACCCAGATTTTGAGCTGAATTTGAAGATAAATCTGTATTAATTCGTAAATCCTATAGATATGATTTTTATATGGATTGAAGATCTCGAAGTCATATTTCCAACAGAAAGGGAAGCTCATTATTCCGGCTCTCCTACTCCACGTTATGAATTTTCTTCCACATGTGCGCAAAGCTGAAGAAAGCTGAAAATTCAAGTACGCGGATTTCGAGCTGACTTTGGAGATAAATCTGTATTAATCCGTAAATCCTATGGATGTGATTTTTATATAGATTGAGGATCTCGAAGTTATCTTTCCAATAAAAAAAGAAGCTCATTATTCCGGTGCTCCTACTCCACGTTATGAATTTTCTACCTCATGTGCGCAAAGCTGAAAAGTTAACGTTTTGTTGCTACCCTCGTATAAACTCTAGCTTATGGAGTCTTTTTTTTCATAAAGAAAAGGGCTCGTGGAAAGAACAATCAAAATTCAAAAGGAGAAAATTCTTATTGCAATATAAGTCACTATTTTATTGCT
>NW_006238944.1:2342837-2344374 GCF_000226075.1 Solanum tuberosum | reverse complement strand
AAGTCAAGGCTTTTAAGTCTTTCTCCACATCTGCTAGAGTTGCTTGAAGTTTCTCCATGGATCCATCCAACTTTTCATGTGCCATCTTTGCATCATCGAGACGGTGTTGTGCATCAGCGAGAGCCTTTTCATGTGATTCTTTAGTCATCTTTGATGATCTTAAAGTATCATACTCCGCGTACGACTTGAAGAAATTCTCGACATGATCCTCCAAAGAAGAAACATCAATAATGTTTACCTTTCTAATCTCCTCAAGAGTTGATGCGATACTTGACTCCAATTCTGTAAAGCCATCTGAAGAACCTAAGGAAAATTGTGTAATCCATCCACACAATGTGCCCCACATCTCAGAAACAATGGTTGATTTTGCGCGGTAAATGGTTTCTTGTGGCTCAAAAGTAGGAGCACCAGGTCGCAACGGCCTACTTGGTGACTTTCTTGGTAGAACTACTTCCAATGAAGGCATCACGTCATTACTTGGTGACTTTCTTGGTGGAGCTACTTCCAATGAAGGAATCACGTCATTAGAAGGTGACTTTCTTGGTGGAACTTCTTCCAATGAAGGCATCACGTTAATGGAAGAATGAAAATCTTTTGCAGCCGCATCAAGACCATTAAGATCTACTGTGAAATCTGCAACCGCGCCATTGTTAAGGTCGCCACCATTTAGTCTTGAAGGTCCAACTAAAAAAAAAAAAAAGGGAAGTAAGAACAAAAAGATGATCAAATTCAAAACTTTGAAAAAAAGATGAGGAGGGCCTTACTTGTTTTGCCAATTCAAACAACGATGCCGAATTCGAATCCTCATCAACAAAGTCGTTATCATCAATGACAATTGTATCTAAAATATCAATACCACAACAAATATCATCTAGTTCTTGTGCCTTTCTTTTTGGACGATTCCAGTGACGATCCGTTGGACTAGGAGATGCATTGGGTCGTCTAACACCATTCGGTGAAGCGTACATATGAGAAATTTCATCACAAGGTGTCTCAAGGTTTGACGTTTGGTCATTACCATTGTCTGATGATACATGAAATTCATTTGTTCCAGAAGAATTATGGCCAACTTCGGGAGCAGGTGAAGTCGCCTTTGAGGCTAATGTGAGACGCCTCAATTTTGATTTCGCAGGCACATCCCCATCTTTCTAGGTTTTAGACTTGGATGAGGTCTTAGCGACTTGCAGAGTATCATTTGACTTCACTTGAGATTTGGAAGAAGGATGTGACTTTTCCTTTGATTGATCAGAAGCCCCTTTAGATGAAGTGGATGTAGAGTCTTGCTTCGTCTTCTTTAAAATGATGCGGAGGTTTCCTTGGGAAGTATTCATCCTTTGGGATTGGGCCACCAGTCTACATACTCGCGGGTCATTAAAGGAGCACCCTCTAATGGGCACGTTGGAATCATGACTTTAGAGAAAATATTAAGTTGAAAAGAGGAATTCCAAAGTTGCACCAATGTTAATAGTGTACCATCGTAAGGACGCTCCATAAGATCTCTGGGAACACCTTGACAAAAACCGAATTGTCGACTAAA
>NW_006238944.1:2342028-2342498 GCF_000226075.1 Solanum tuberosum | reverse complement strand
AAAATTATATTTGCCACACTCAAGTTTGAAGAAGTAGAGATTTCTTTCAGGCCGCGATATATGCTTGCAAGAACTGGGACCGCTAAGGAGAATTTCTGTCCATGAGCCATTAAGCTCGCAACTTTAAAAACACTAGCGCGCATATGGTTGACTTTCTTATTCGGAAGAACAAATTTGCAAAGCCAACAAGCAAAGAAGGCTGCCAAGTTAGTCTCATCTCTAAGTGATTCTTCCACATCTAACTCGACAAAGGGGGCATTCTCCTCGTCAGTCTGCTGTAGGAAGTTCGAATCAATATGTCCAGAAGGATTGTGATTTAATCTTGGCTTTGTGGCTCATACCTTTGACACCTTTTGCGGAGGCTCGGCATATCTATTAGGTTCTCTAAACCGAAACTTCACCCAATCATGGATGGACACCTCCTGGAGATCATCTTTCGCTAATCTGTAGAAGGCCGAAAACAAATATCG
>NW_006238944.1:2340777-2341943 GCF_000226075.1 Solanum tuberosum | reverse complement strand
AGCACGTCCTCTACCCATTCCCAGTAGCCAGGTGTGTAGCAAACATTGCCAAAGTTAGAAGAAGGAACACGCCAATTGCTGAAACTTCCATCAGAATGAGAAGATTTAGAAGATGTTGCGTCATGATGAATCGCAGATTTCAGTAAAGGAACTTTCATGCTAGTAGCCTTGCTCGAGAAGTTTCTCATAACATCTTTGGTATCCATTTTTGACCATTCTTTAAGGAGAAGAGATTCATCATATGCTCCACTAACAAGGGAGAAGACGCCGATAGCAGGAGGTTGAACTTCCAAAAGTAGAACTTTGGCATTTGGATTTTGTTGGTCGTCGCCCACTATTTCAAGAAGAGGATGCGGCGAATCTCGGTCGCGGAAGTGCATCATGTTGCGGGATCGGAGTCGTATTTCCCTATCAAATATCTGCGAAAAAAATTAAACTAAAGAAAAAGTTCAGTTTCATATGAACATGTCCAAAAGAAAGGTGGTAGCCTCAAATTTTTGCGGTTGGTGAAAGGCTGATTTCAAATAGAAAACTGAATCAACACAGATGCAATCTAATCGTGGTTTTCGTATATGATGTAGCCCTATGAATTTACTTTCAAACACCGTAAACCGCTTGTGATTTCGTTATTCCTACGTCCAGATATGATTTTTTCCGCGAAGTCGCACAAAGCTGATGCGTTCAGTTTATCAGAATTTTAGGCTGAGTTCAAAAAATCACCTGAGTAAATCCGAGAGTTTTCTGATCGTGATTTTCGGATATATTGTAGCTCTATGAGTCTAATTTCTGGAAAATCAAACGGATCACGATTTCAATATCCCTACAATGAGATATGAATTTCCTACCAAAGTCGCGCTGAACTGAAAAAGAGTGACGAAAATCAAAGTTGAGAGAGTAGGTCTCAATTGAACTTGACGATGCGGCAATGCGATACACATTCACCGGGTGAATGTGGGTATATATAGATTTCAAAATATGGAGACATCAATTTGATTCCTACAAATTATGGAAAATTATAATGATGGAAAGTTTAGTTCCTACAAATTATGGAAATTATGGTAAGTTTTCATAGGAATTAAATTATGGAAATTTTCCATGGGAATCAAATTATGGAAATTCCATAGAAACCAAATTATGGCAAGTTTTCATAAGAATCAAATTATGAA
>NW_006238944.1:2326281-2340083 GCF_000226075.1 Solanum tuberosum | reverse complement strand
TTGCTCTTCATTGGTGATCTGCAAGTCTTCCGCATACAAAGAAGTCTTCGCTCCAAGTATTGAGCCGCAAGTATTCCGCCAAATCAAGAACATCTGTGGAGAGAAGAATCAGGGGATTACATATCTTTTTAAGAGATTTTATAAAGATTGTAACCTTCGCATTAATTCAAATACAAATATTATTGTTTGCTTGCTATTTTTCTTTTCCTGTTTACTGTATTTCAGGATTGAAACTATAGACGCTTACACCAAGTACTCTCTCTCAACCATACATATACACGATATTTGTAGTTTAGTTTTCCACACTTATACGAGTTAGTTTTTTTTATTCAATATTATTTCTTCATTAGTTAAGTTGTTAGTTGATAATAAAAGAACATGGTTCGCCTATTGGGTAACAAGTTCCCTCACGGCCTAATGAGATTTTGGGTCGTGAAACATGGTAAGTTACCCCTGGTGGTCATATTTGAAGATGAGAATGGGGAGGTAGATCAAGTGAAGGTCTTCCTCGGATCGAGTCTCATGAAGTTGTCGAGGGTTTTTATTAGGGGTGTCAAATGGATGGGTTGAAATTAAAGATATTAAAATGGGTTGAAATAGAAATCGAGTTGAGTCCTGACCCGCCTAAGTTTACTTCGGCTCAAATGGGTTGGGCTCAAATGGGCTGGGTCTTGACCTACTCAGTTTGACCCACTTAAACTCAATAATTTTAACAGTGTTATTTAAGTTTTATAACTACAATTTCAATTTCAACTCAAGAATTTTTTAAAAAAGAAGAAGAAATTACAAATGTATAGATAAATCTTAGAAGATATAAAATAGATAGTAATTCATACCTTCAATATAAGAATATACATTACATCAATGCAACTATGCAAGTAAAGAGTCTTAAAAACAGGTTGAAATTGGAGATTAAATTGTACTCAATTGAAAATTCTTTTAAAATGGATTAATGTTTGAATGAGTTGAGATTAAACTCAATTCAAATTATCTTAAACCCAACTCATTAAATTCTGGAGGATTTGAGCGGATTTACCTATGTTTTGACTCATTTTGACACCTCTAGTTTTGACAAATCAATGAAGGCATCAACGACTTCAGCATATCTAAAATTTGGCTCGTTTAGAATTTGCAATGTATAAGTATCGCATAAACAGTGTATATATCTGATACATCATTTATACATAATATATAGTATTAATACAATATCAATACATTAAATATACATATGACCATTTTATTGAAATTCTTTTTTGTTGCTCGTAAAGATAGGCTAAGAATCCCTTGAGATAATAACACACTCTATCAGTTGAGGCAATAATGTTAACAAAATTGACTGATGTTTTATCTTCTCACCTAATTTTGTGAATTTTTTGTGTAAATTAAAAGTTACTACTTTTTATCCATTAGCGCGCCTAACAACATCAAAATCTGTTTGCTGTAGGTATTGATCAAGAAATGTTCTTTAGCAGATATAATCTATTAGCAAGATCAAGTTCGCCATTACTGAAGAGTGGAGACGATGGACCATATCGAGCTGTTAGTGAAATCTCAGAGCCAACTTTATGTACTGGATTCTGTCCTTTTGAAAACCACACTCAACAAATTCATAAGGCTCAGAAGTTATAGAGAAGGCTAGATTAGTGCAAACTCTGGGACAAATTTTCTTGTTATTTTCAATAAATCTTGAGATCAGCCTCACAGTACCTTCGTATCCAACAATCGTCCTTCACATGCAAACAAATTATTGAGCCAAAAAAATAAAAACAAATTTCTTCAATAGGATCAAAATATATAATTAGGAGACCTTCAAGATCCCAATGCTTCACTTGGGTATTAGTATGGACATCTTTATTGTGACTGCCTCACTTTCTAAGTCTGCAATTAAAAGCACAAAAACAATTAGACTGCAACCTGAAAAATTTAACACCTGAAACAGCATCAACTGCATGTATATCTGCAATATTATATCTAATGCACATGACATGATGATACTTGCCAATATGCATTTAGCAAAAAAATTGCTACCATAAAACTAATATCTTATTCCTGTATAATATCAAATGTCATCCTCAACATGCATATGCGGAGTCAACCTAGCATGTATACTAAGATTAACTTTTTAAAATAAAATTTTGTTTTATCTTGTATATGAACTTTCATGCATATCATTACATGCTTTCTCGTTCACAGGGAAAAATTCCTTTCGCAAAAAACAAGTTTCTTCTAACTGGCACAATTCAGGTACCTCTAGGCATCAAGATTTTATTGTACTTGCCAACTTAAGAATCCCTCCCTATAAGACTTGTCTAAAACAATCAAACTGATTAGGGATATGCTTAAAGTGCTCAAGGATTCAGCTCTGTTATTATTGACTACTACCTACAGGAATCCAATCTTTTGGTGTGGCTCTCGCACCTTCTGAGTGCAGATGTGGCTGCCCCACTTTCTATATCCGCTGTTGGAATTACAGAAACAACTCAAAAGGCCTACACCTGAAGCTGCATCAAGCAGTCTCAGGTGAAAAACTATTGCTACCATAATACTACACACTATTCCTGTATAGTAATGTACATTTATACAAGCAAATCTCATAACTGGAATGTCGTCTTCAACAACCAGATACTTCACCCAATCATGAACCAAGCAAATCTTACTTTAATAACTTGTGTTTACACTTGTACATTGAAGCACAACCAACAAACCAAAAGGATTTAGCATTAGATCTGTGCAACAATAAAAAAGGAACTCAGCAGCAAATGTTTAGGTTTCAGGTCAAGTTATACCCAGCACTATGGTAAAGAACAACTTACTATAAATGATGTGCACACGAAGAACATTATCCCTGAGGTTTTAGACATACCCTATGCCACTTGAAAATCAAAGAGAAAATTATTTCTTTGGATAGGGAAAAAGGCGTAGAACAATTTCCGTCTCATAAGAAGCAACAGCACTTACATGGGGTGATTAAGAATGTACATATGCAAAAGATTCAGCCTCAACTAGTTTGCGCACCAGAGAAATATTTGTCAATCCGCTCAACAATTTCTTTCGCCTTCCTCTTGGCTCTAGTGGTCCCGTTTAGGGCAAGATTAGCTATGGTCCCTTTAACACTCTCATCTCTCCACATCTCTTGCAACCTTGTTCTGTCATTATAACACAGTGTGTGAAGAATCGCGATGCAGTGCTCCTTGCTTTTATCACTTGTGTCCTCCTTAATGATACTAAGGAGACAAGAGACTGCATCCAGCTTTACCATCTGCTCAATAGGTTTGTCATAACTGGACAGCATGGCAAGAAGGACAAACATTTTATCAATGAGTATGCGACCAGTGATCTTCTTCATAATCACCTTTATTGCTCCTTCAAAAACAGCTATAGCCCTATTTTCTTTGACAAGACTGAGACTATAAATTGCTGCAGCAGCATCTTTCATGGCCAACAGTGGTCCTTCATCCAGGAGTTTGACTAAAGGCTCGAGAGCACCTGCCTTCATTATAATACACTTGTTTGACTCAAGTGATGATAATGTGCAGAGAGCAGCAGCAGAGTTGCTTCTTGTTTCAAGTGTTCCAAATTTCAAAGACTCAACAAGTAAAGGAATGACAACAGGATTTGTTGCTACAAGCTTTTTATTGGCGTCATGTAATGAGATGTTCATAACTGTTGTGATCAATTCTTCTTGTAGTTTAGGATGATCATTCACATTTCCAGACATTAGAGGATGTAGCAATTTGGTAACAGCAACACTGTCCCCTTCGAAAAAAGCCCGTAGAGGTGGAAACCGTTTAGTCAGAATACGAACTAGTTTTGCAGCCTTTATCTTCTCCGGAACATCATGATTAGATGACAATATCTCGAGCAGTGAATTGAAATGATGTCGGTCTGATTCTGGGAATACACCGTGGTCCTTATCAGGCAGCTCGATTCCATGGTCGTTGCACCAGAGTGAAATAAGTTTTCTCATTAGAAGATTTGGGATGAGATCTGAATTGGGGAGAACCTCCTTTGTTTCAGGGCAGGTTCGATTACCCTCGTTGAGCCACTTTTCAATGAATGGTCTGTCATATGTCTGCAAACAAGCATAACAACCATCTTAAGTAGAAAGATGAATGAAATTTCCTAGACTTTGAAAACGCAATATAGTTTATAATTCCGAATAAGCCTCTGGTGATATTCATGAAAAACAATCAACACTGCAAAACAACATTATGAAAGCAAAGTTTAACCTTCTGAACCCCCTCTTCCTATTCTTTTATCTAGATGAACACCATGTCATTCAGCAGATTGGCAACTGCATTTCTTTTGTGTAGTAGAACAATTTTATAATTCTGGATCTGGAAATTTCAAACATGCAGAGCATTCTTGGTCATGTTTTCACAGGGGACAGACATATCATCCTTTTACAAAAATCCCTAACTATATAGAGAATAAATAATTTCAAAGCTAACTTCGAACCCAGGAAAACAGATAAGATTGAAGATTACCCGTCCAGAAGCCAAAACAACAGGGTCTTTCATAAGCTGATGAGAAAGTGGGCAAAGATATTCAGGAGGTGGAGTAGCTCTCAATTTCAAGTCTTTAGAGCACTCAAACAATGCATGGCTTCATCAGTGTCTTCAATACTGTAATCAGCGTCTTCAACTATACAATTCACCCTTATCTGCAACTCTCTTTTCAGTTCATCCGCCGCCAATCGTCTGCTCGATTCCGCCATTCAGTAATACGGATTTAAACAGAAAACAACTGTAATTTGTAACTATAAGAGTGATAGAAAATTAACTGCAGCAAAGATGAAAGGAAAAGACTCGCAAATGTGGAAATTTTCTCTCTATTGATACTTCAGAATACGCACTAGTTACTAGACTCCTTAAATAGAAAACCTTACAAATTAAAAACAAGTTTATTCTCCTAATAATTCTGAATCTAAAACCTGACTTCACTACTCCTATAACCTAAAGACTAGGAAACAACTTAATGACACTCCTAAACAAAAGCAACAACCTACCTGTTAGTTTATTTACACAACAAATAAATGAAACTACATAGACGACAAATAATTTCAATAAGTTACTATAACGATGAAAAATCACAAGTAGAATATCCCAATTCAATTCAATATTAATAATGGGAAAAGTAAGTGACAAGTAGAATATCCCAACAATTAAGTATTTCATAAGTATTAAATGCAGAAAATTAAACTACAAGCCAAGATTTAATGTCATAAGTACAAGAGCAATACAAGTCTAAAATTATATAACAAGTCTAGACATAAGAAATATCCTATCAGAATACCAAAACAATCTAATAAATAGAGATAGATGAAGGTGTCGGTCGCAGAATATCCAAGCAGCTCACCACAACTCCAAGATTATCCAAACTGAGATTCAAAGCTCCAAGAAATGCACTCGAATTCGAAATTCAATCTACACCACAAAAGAGTGCAGCAAGTGTAGTATAAGTACGAAATCACGTGTACTCAGTATATCTCATAGATCGACAACGAAGAAGTAGTGACAGGAGTATATAAGAAAATCATCTTTTAATTTTATAAGTTTACTTTACACTTATCAGCCAAGTTCCATCAACTATGAATAATCAAATGTCTTGAAATGTCCATACACTAATGAAGCACATAATCAAATAAGAATGAAAGATATTGTATGAGATGCAATGCAATGCAACACCATGAAATGATATGCCTCAAATATCAAGTACTCTCTCTCAACCGTATATACACGATGTTTTGTAGTTTAGTTTTCCACACTTGTACAAATTAGTTTTTTTTATTCAATATTATTTTTGCATTAGTTCAGTTGTCAGTTGATAATAAAAGAACAGGGTTCGCCTATTGGGTAACAGGATCCCTCACGGCCTAATGGAATTTTGGGTAGTGACAACATGGTAATTAGTTACCCTTGGTGGTCATTTTCGAAGATGAGAATGGGGAGGTAGATCAAGTGAAGGTCTTCCTCGGATCGAGTCTCATGAAGTTGTCGAGGGTTTTTATTAGGGGTGTCAAATGGGTGAGTTGGGTTGAAATTAAAGATATTAAAATGGGTTGAAATAGAAATCGAGTTGAGTCCTGACCCGCCCAAGTTTACTTTGGCTCAAATGGGCTAAAAAATGGATTGGGTCTTGACCCATCCAGTTTGACCCGCTTAATCTCAATAATTTTAACAGAGTGTTATTTAAGTTTATAACCACAATTTAAATTTCAACTTCAACTCAAGATTTAAAAAAAAAAAAAAAAGTTACAAATATATAGATAAATCTTAGAATATATAAAATAGATCGTAATTCATACTTTCAATATATGAACATACATTACATCAATGCAAGTAAAGTATCTTAAAAACGGATTGAAATTGGTGATTAAATTGTACTCAATTGAAAATTCTTTTAAAATGGGTTAATGTTTGGATGGGTTGAGATTAAACCTAATTCAAATTATCTTGAACCCAACTCATAAAATTCTGGACGGTTTGAGCGAATTTACTTATATTTGGAATCCCCTTATATTTTGACTCATTTTGACACCTCTAGTTTTGACAGATCAATGAAGGCATCAACAACCTCAGTATATCTAAAATTTGGATTGTTTAGAATTTGCAATGTATAAGTATCGCATAAACAGTGTATATAAATGTCTGATACACCATTTATACATAATATATAGTATCAATACATCATATATATATATATATATATATATATATATATACATAAATTGAACGTGATTTGGAAGTGGAAAAGTGGTACTTTAATGCTCAGACAAATGTTTCCAAGGAATTCACATAATACATGATTAATTGCTTTAAATTAACACATCATGTATTACTTTACCTAACTTTTTGCAATTCCTATAATTTGTCTTTTCATTTTCTTTAACTTGACTTATCAAATTCTAACACTATTAAATTATTTGTTAATATAACAATCAGTAGAATTTGAATAGTTCATTAAGTATGTAACTTCATTTTCTTTAACTTGACTTATCAAATTCTAACACTATTAAATTATTTGTTAATATAACAATCAGTAGAATTTGAATAGTTCATTAAGTATGTAACTGTAGGTTAATAAATACATATTATGTTAAAAGGAATTTCAAAGAACATAAAAAAAACACTATATAAAGGTAACAAATGATTTCCATTTCCTTCAAGTTTCGTTTCTTTAGTTGAGAATCTGGCCTTCCTTCTCATTTTCTTTCTTTTCCTTTAAATTTTTCCTTTTGCATGAAATAAAGAAAATGGGAGATGGGAGAGGAGAAACATGTAGAGTTGATACATGCTGGAATTGAATAATTGTCATATCAATTTACATGCAACATTCAACAGTCATTGGATGATATATGAAGACCACTATCACCGTATGGAGTGCTAGCAGAAATTCATGAGCTATGAAAAGGAGGAAGTTGGTTTCTTTGGAAGACTGATTTTAGAATTTTCATTAATTGATTTATTCTTAATAATGTACTGTAATTATAATTATTTACGGCTATAGATAAATGCGATGTTATTTGTGTATTTGGAGGGAGTTATAAAATGATATCTTGTAGTATTTTACTATAAAAGTGGGAACTACCAAGTTAAAAGTTTGGGAACTATCAAGTTAAAAGTTTACATCTCTGACATTCATCTTAATTTGTTTGTTATTGTTGATATAGTAGTTGAATATCATAGGTTATATGCCTTCATGGCGTCATGTGATTGGTATTGAAAAAATTATTTCGTATTTTTTTCTATTCTGTAATGTGTCTTCATATGTATCTTCATATTTGAATTTACTGATTTATTTTACAGAAATAATTAGGAGTATCCGTGTCATATATAAATATAGTATCAAACTTTTAAAGGAAAATTTTCTTTTTTTTTTATATGATATCATTGAATAAAAACTATTTCAGCTACCACAAAATATAGGTATCTTCACTTAAATAGTCGGGTAGATTTACTATTACTTTTTCTAGCCGGCATATATATATATCTTCTCACCTAATTTTGTGAAATTTTTGTGTAAATTAAAAGTTAGTACTTTTTATCCATTAGCCTAACAACATCAAAAACACCATCTGCTATAATCTGTTTGCTCAAGAAATGTTCTTTAGCAGATACAATCTATTAGAAAGATCAGGTTCGCCATTACTGGAGAGTGGAGACGATGGACCATATTGAGCCGCTAGTGAAATCTCAGAGCCAATTTCCCTAGATAGCACCCATGTTTGGAAAATAATCTAAAAATATCACTTATGTTTGTTTTAGGACTACAATATCACCCAACTTTGCTTATTTTCCTCAAAATATACTTGACACAAAAAATACATTATCTCTCTCCTACTAGGATGCCATGTCACATTTTTTTAATTTATTTAATAATATTTTTTTTAATTCTTTAAATGACAGCTTGTTTAATGTATCTATAAGAGAGTATTAATCCATTCTCTATGAAAATCTAGTTACTTCAATTTTATAGCGAAAATCTTTATCCTATGTTTCATTTACGAGTATTTGCCGTTATATCCATACAAAAATTTAGTCTTGCTGTCGAGGAAAAAATTAAACTAGTTACTTGAAGCTAATGAATAAACAATAAATTTAGTTGGATATTTAGAGATAAACTAGATATTAGGAACATTGATTTTTACACAAACTATAAACATCTGTTGCTTGTTCAACGGTAAAAAATCAAAGGTTTCTTGTTCATAGGTAAAAAAAAGATTTTATACAAACTATAAACATTTGTTCAAAGCTTAGGCAGATTCAAATAATAGAAATATCCGATTCAAAAACAAGCAAGCAAAAAACCCCTAAATTTTAAGAAAATTAACTCCAATATCATGTTAAGTATTCAAATTATTTCACAATTTACACTTCAAAATAAAAGAATCAGAAGAAAACTTGAATTTTACCTCGTGGCGATTTCTTTGGTCGACATCAATGGTATACAGCGGCTGTTCCTTATGCAAATTCGTTAATTTATTCCTTGAAGAACCGGAGGAAGCCACATATTTTCTTGTTATTCAATCAGCCTCACAGTACCTTCCTATCAAACAATGGTCCTTCATATGCGGAGTCAACCTAGCGCATGTATACTAAGATAAAACTTTCTAAAATAAAAATTTGTTTTATCTTGTATATGAACTTTCATGTCAGTCTTGAAGTGCTTATCATTAGATGCTTTATTGTTCACAGGGAAAAATTCCTTTACCAAAAAACAAGTTTCTTCTAACTGGCACAATTCAGGTACCTCTAGGCATCGAGATTTCATGTCAGTACTGATTTTTGTATTTCAAGAACTCAAGCTTTAAGAACTCATCACACGACAAGGGACCTAATAGAGTGAACAAGGGCAAACTTGAAGTGTTGTTGTTTTAAATGCTTGTATTGTGCTGAAATTGTAAGATTTGTTTCACATCTATAAAGAAACATATCAAGTCTTTGCAATGAGGTTTAAATGTTTGATGTAACTCTAAACCTGCTATTTTCAGAGCCCCTTCATCAGCAAGGAAGATAATTTGACTGGATTCTTGTAATTAACTAAATTCAGACACAATCCATTTAACACTAAACCATCTGAAAATATTTTGTATATCTTCACCTTTCACACTGGAGATAGCAAAACCAATAGTAAAGCAATTTCAACATTATAAGCAGGATGTATCTGTCTTTAAAGGTGACACAAACTACTCAGAATTTCACACTAATGTACAAGCAAAAGAATCTATATTTTCCTACAAGGACGAATTTTGGTCTAATGAGAAGCAACATCACTTACATGGGGTGATTAAGAATGTACATATGCAAAAGATTCAGCCTCAACTAGTTTGCGCACCAGAGAAATATTTGTCAATCCGCTCAACAATTTCTTTCGCCTTCCTCTTGGCTCTAGTGGTCCCGTTTAGGGCAAGATTAGCTATGGTCCCTTTAACACTCTCATCTCTCCACATCTCTTGCAACCTTGTTCTGTCATTATAACACAGTGTGTGAAGAATTGCGATGCAGTGCTCCTTACTGTTATCACTTGTGTCCTCCTTAATGATACTAAGAAGACAAGAGACTGCATCCAGCTTTATCATCTGTTCAATAGCTTTGTCATAACTGGACAGCATGGCAAGAAGGACAAACATTTTATCAATGAGTATGCGACCAGTGATCTTCTTCATAATCACCTTTATTGCTCCTTCAAAAACAGCTATAGCCCTATTTTCTTTGACAAGACTGAGACTATAAATTGCTGCAGCAGCATCTTTCATGGCCAACAATGGTCCCTCATCCAGGAGTTTAACTAAAGGCTCGAGAGCACCTGCCTTCATTATAATACACTTGTTTGACTCGAGTAATGATAATGCGCAGAGAGCAGCAGCAGAGTTGCTTCTTGTTTCAAGTGTTCCAGACGTCAAAGACTCAACAAGTAAAGGAATGACAACAGGATTTGTTGCTACAAGCTTTTTATTGGCGTCATGTAATGAGATGTTCATAACTGTTGTGATCAAATCTTCTTGTAGTTTAGGATGATCATTCACATTTCCAGACATTAGAGGATCTAGCAATTTGGTAACAGCAATACTGTCCTCTTCGAAAAAAGCCCGTAGAAATGGAAACTGTTTAGTTAGCATACGAACTTGTTTTGCAGCCTTTATCTTCTCCGGAACATCATCATTAGACGACAATATCTGAAGCAGTGAATTAAAATGATCTCGGTCTGCTTCTGTGATTATACCCTGGTCCTTATCAGGCAGCTCAATTCCATGCTCCTTGCACCACAGTGAAATATGTTCTCTCATTAGAAGATTTGGGATGAGATCTAAATTGGAGAGAACCTCCTTTGTTTCAGGGCAGGTTCGATTACCTATCTTGAACCACCTTTCAATGAATGGTCTGTCATATGTCTGCAAACAACAATAACATGCAAAATTTTAACGAAAACAACCATCCTAAACAATCCAAGTACAAAGATGAATGAAATTTGGCATCTGTGTTTCCTAGACTTTAGGAACGCTAATTTAATGAAGTAGTTTGTCAAATGAATATCAGGAAGAGGTAGCTTTGTGGAAACCAAATACAATACAAGTAAATCTAGCCAGAGTATAATTTCAGGAAGAGGTAGCTTTGTGATTTTGCACTCTTGACTCTACAAATGGACCTTGTAAGACTGCTAGAAAAATTGTACAGATTCCCAAACAACACTATGAAAGCAATTTTAACCAAACCTTCCCCGGCGTTCCTTTTTTTTTTCTTTTTCTAGATGGCTAGATGAACACCATGCCATTCAACAGATTGGTAACACTATGAAAGTAATATTAACCAAACCTTCTGACGAACCCCCTCTTCCCCCGGCTTTCCCACCTTTTCCTAACGAGGTACCCTTGACCTTATAGTTAACTTTCCCTTCTTTTTTTCCTTTTCTTGATGGTTAGATGAACACCACGCCATTGATCAGCAGATGCACTTAAACTACAATACAGTTGAACAACTTTATAATTCCGAATCCGCCTCTGGTTATATTCATAACAAACAATCACTACTGCAAATCAACACAACAATATGCAGCATTCTTTTTCTTGGAAATCGCATAATGAGAATGAAGAACTATAGTTTATAACAAATACTCAATGAAACTACAAATAATTTCAAGAAGCACAAAGCAGAGTTGAAGAGCAATAAAATTAGACATTTGAACCCAGATAAACAACAACGCAATAACAAAATTGAATGAATTGAAGATTACCCGTCCAGAAGCCAAAACAACAGGGTCTTTCATAAGCTGATGAGAAAGTGGGCAAAGATATTCAGGAGGTGGAGTAGCTCTCAATTTCAAGTCTTTTAGAGCACTCAAATAATGCATGGCTTCATCAGTGTCTTCAATACTGTAATCAGCGTCTTCAACTATACAATTCACCCTTCTCTGCAACTCTCTTTTCAGTTCATCTGCCGACACCCACGCCAACGCCTGCAATCTTCCGCCCTGTTTGCTCGATTCCGCCATTGAGTACTATGAATTTTAACAGAAAACTACTGTAATTTGTAGTACATATATATAACTAACTATAACAGGTGGTTACAGAATTTGTTACATTCGCCTCCACTTCCTTTCTTTCTTTAGCTCATTAACCACCTTCTCTATTTCTTCAATTACCAATATTTAAAAAAAATAAAAAAATTACCATCATTTAAAAAAAAAAAGTTAAAATGGAATGAAACGTTTTCATGTATTCGAAAAAAAGTTTGACCATATATTTTAGATCAGATTATAAAAATGTATCCTTAAAAATTTATTTCGTCATAAAATTTAATTAGATTTTGAAAATTTATTTTAAAAATATTTTCAAGTTATAAAATTAGTTCAGCATGAGAAATGCACTCAACGGCACGAAAAACCTTCTGACGTCGTTATTAGATGCGGGTCTCACATTCGACAAGTTATTGATTGACATAGAGCATATAGTTCAACCGTTAGCAGTTTTCTCTGAGGAAGTAATACATTTTATGTGTGATATGATGAGTCCAGAGTCAAAAGTCCAACAAAATTGATCAAGAATTTATAAAGTGTAAACAATTTAAGGATGATATCAAAAGGGAAACATTGGTGTTACGCCATTAACGACGTCAAAATTATATGACAGCATGAGCCTTACCAGGCTCAAGCCGTCGCGCCTCCATTTAAAAAAAGGTGGCTAACTTTTAAAAAAAAGTTAATAATCCCTTTTCTGTTGTAAAACTAAAGCAAAATTAGACAAGAAATATACAAGATGAAAGCAATAGAAATAGGGAGACAAGAGATGAGAACTTTTCTTATTATTCCAAGTCTTCAAGTGTATACAATATGAACCTTTATGCCTCTATTTATAGTGTAACATAGAGGCATACAAGAGGTTAGTCCTAAACATGACATTAACATGAATATAATGGGGAGGTTATGGAAGTGAAAGGATACAAGAATAATGGTTATAAAGGTGGAGGTTATGGAGGTTATGGTTATCTTCATAATGGAGGAAAATAATGGAGTAACTTCTTGATGTAATGGACATCCACAATATATTATTTTATAACACTCCCCCTTGGATGTCCATAGATAATATGCCTCGTTAAAACCTTACTAGAAAAAAACTACCGTGAAAAAAAAATACCTAGTGAAGGAAAAAGAGTACACATATCTTTAATACGCTTTGAATGTTGCCTAGTTAAAAACCTTACCAGGAAAACCCAATTGGGATAAAACCATGGTTAAGGAAAAGAGTACAACGCGTATTTTTCTCCCCCCGATAAAAACTTTACTTGATATCTCGGAGACGATGCATTCCAATCTTATATCACAACCTCTCAAATATTGATATTGGCAATCCTTAGTGAATAAGTTTACAAGATTATCACTTGAATGAGTCTTTGAACGTCTATCTCACCATTTTGTTGAAGATCATGTGTGAAAAGTACTTTTGGTGAAATATGATTTGTCCGACCTCTTTTGATTGTATCCTCCCTTCAACTGAGCTGTATATTATTTCCGTATATGGTGGTTAGAATATCCTTTGCCAAAGGAAAATCACATATTTTCTGAATATGATAGATCATGATTCTAACCATACACACTCCTGACTTACTTCATAGATCAATATTATTTATGTATGATTTGAAGAAGTGGTTGCCAATGCTTGATTCTTTGAATACCAAGATATTGTTGTGCCTCCATATGTAAACAAATAGCTCATTTGCAATCGAGCTTTATGCAGATCAAATAAATATTCTGCAGCTACATAATCAAATCATTTCTAACTCAGAGATTGATCATTTCAATTTTAT
>NW_006238944.1:2325420-2326026 GCF_000226075.1 Solanum tuberosum | reverse complement strand
TAATCATTCATTATACATATTCAAGTATTTTATCTATTGTCATACTGAAGCAAGTCTCATTGCATCCACCACTGGAGATATATCTCCATTTAATTATGTCAAGATTTTTGCGAAAACCCTTTATACCCCGAGGCACAAATCGCACTTTATATCTTACGGTTATACTTTCGCACAATGATTCATTTGTACCACATTGACATTATATTTTGATCCATGAACTATAAGATCAAAAACATCACTTTTCTAAGTGAAACAAAATATACTTGAATAGTGCCAATCATTTATCTGTCCACATTATATGATAGATTCGATTTAAGATCCTCGTAATCACTTATAGCATTGAGTGCTACTTCATATCAAAGATACCATCGACGGTCATTTGACTCAATTCCAATACGACATAACTTATCGAGATCTCTTCATTTATCATCATTTTCAGGTACCTCAACCTTTGCCAAGGTTTTATGAAGTGTTACGTCATAGTGCTTTTTCAAAGCACATACCTCATTATCATGACCATTTTGATAATTTGCTCCTCTCCTTCCTCAAGGAGTTTTACGTTTGGAATCAATTGGTCTATCACGCTTCTGGCGTACCATAGACTCT
>NW_006238944.1:2325285-2325351 GCF_000226075.1 Solanum tuberosum | reverse complement strand
TGGGGATCCATCTTTGTGCGTGGTGGAGCAATAAAATCATATGTGCACACATCAAATCTTTAAATG
>NW_006238944.1:2322943-2324797 GCF_000226075.1 Solanum tuberosum | reverse complement strand
CAAGCAACACATGAGAATTCTTGAAGAATCTTTTATTTCTTCAAACATATAGTCACATGAATTCTCAATTTCTTTTGCATCACATTTGAATCGGAATGGCCAACCGATTATGCCAACTTATATTTATTCTAGTAAACTTCTAGTTTACTTTTGCATGTGATTCCAATTTCCATCATCATGCTCATATTTGTATACAACAAACAACGAAAAAAAATGGGTAATTTTATACGTATATATTTATAACCCACTTTGGTTGTAGTAATTTTGAAGTATATTAAATCTTCCCATAATTTATAGTCTCAATATATATTTTTTCTTTTCAATTCTTTCGAAACTTGAAAAGTCTTTTTGAGACTTACTACAACCCCAATATTATGAACAATTTCATTTCTCCGGATAGTAACAAATTAGCCCTTTCGGAACTTATTATTAATTTTGTGTACTACCACAAATTTCACAACACCATTCTTATGGTGACCATATCCTTCAAGGAGAAAATTATTATTATTGTCATGGTTAAAATTATCACATGCAAGACTTATTTCTTGACAACCAATGACAAATTTGTGTTACCACACAACAATATTTATTTTGGTCATAATTTCTTTCTTTTGTCCTTCAATAGTTCATAATTTAACATACCACAATATTTGTGTAGTATTTAAAGTATATGACTAAATGACCACTTATGTCAAAATATTTTTTTTCAATCTCTCAAACCTCCCGTAGAGGTAAGATGTGACATTTATCCAACAATACATGAACATGTTCTTATCCATAAGAACACAAGTCACATTTTCTTTAAGAAATGGACCATAACCATTTGAACATGCTCCATAAGTTTTTATTAGAAACTCATTGTCATGCTTTCGCATTTATCAAATTTATGTGACTCACCTCAACATCATTTTAAGAGATCAAATGTACCAAATGTACTACCACTTTGTGTTCCTTTATTTCGATGGAGGATTTACAAAACTTTTCAAATTTGGGTTGCACCAACAACAATGTGCCCAATAACTTCTCATACCACTTTGATGGATAAAAATTACCTTCACATTTGAAGGAGCATCTTAAGAAATAATGTGTCCAATAACCTTTCATACCACTTTAATGGACAAAATTACCTTCACATTTGAAGGACCGTCTTAAGAACCCATAATGTTCTTCCTTTTAACTACCACAATGATGAACATTAACATTTTACCACACCCATACTCATACATTCAACCACTTGTCATTTTTCAGACATATTATGCACTGCTACCACATTCACATAAGAGAATGGAGCAAATTAATTGGGTAAATTTCATGAATTTCAGTCAAAAGTATAAAACTTTATGTTAGTCATCATCATATCATCACTATAGTGCATTAGGACTTAAACCCAATGTCTTACCCATATAAAAAACGCCTTTGTCATAAATCAATGGGACTTGAACCCAACTTCTTATTATCATGGTGCACCGAGACTTTAACTCGATGTCTTACTCACTTGGTGCAGTGAAACATGAATTCACTGTCTTACCCTCAACCAATGTCTTAATAAACCAAATGCATTACCAAACAAATAAATATTGAATACCATAAATATAATCTGAATTTGACTTAAAATTGAATAAAAATGAACAAAAATTAACTAATTAGAACAACATGTTGGAACCATATAAAAGTCCTAAGTTAAAATAAATTAAAACATTTTAATAGTCCCTCTTAATATTGTTATGAAGATCATCATAATTTACTAACCATTTTAAAATAACCACAAAACAAACTTTCTTAGTACAAATAATCTATAGATGATATGAAGTATACCTTGCAATCGAAGAATTACTAGGATAATTCATAAAAAAA
>NW_006238944.1:2320150-2322609 GCF_000226075.1 Solanum tuberosum | reverse complement strand
GTATTTTTTACCCCCTGAACTATTTAATAGTGTATTTTAAAGGTATATATGTGCCCACGTGGACACATTACTATTTATAATTTTGCATTATTTTTTATGTCCACATGGGAAAATATATTAAATAGTCTAGGAAGGTAATAGGTCCTCATGAAAGTTTAGTATCGCAACAGCAAATTCGATCAAAGTTGAGATATTTTTTAGACTCTTATCCCTATTCTAAGTCTTCAAGTGTATACAATATGAACCCTTATGCCTCTATTTATAGTGTAACGTAGAGGCATACAAAAGGTTAGCCATAAACATGACATTAACATGAATATAATGGGGAGGTTATGGAAGTGAAAGGTTACAAGAATAATGGTTATAAAGGTGGAGGTTATGGAGGTTATGGTTATCTTCATAATGGAGGAAAGTAATAGAGTAACTTCTCGATGTAGTGGACATCCACAATATATTATTTTATAACATTTTCATTATTTACTTAATAGTTTTGTTGTTGTATTTTTCGTGTTTATTTTTTACCATTTATATGTACATAAAATCGTAAGTGGTGCGGTCAAGTTTTCGTAGTGAACACAAGTCCTCCTTCTAAACTTGAGCACACCATTAGCATCAAGTTTGGCATCTCCCCCCTCCCCAACTCCACATTATCTTTGAGTTTGGCCAACTCTTCATCCTCAAATTGTTTAGTCATGATTTTCTCTATGAAGGTAGGCTAATCTCAATATTGGCTAGCACACCATTTCTCAGAGATGCCCAACTGCATAAACTTGGACTCCAATGTCTGAATTTCTCTGGCCAAAGGTCGCTTTGATATCTCCAAATAGGCCAAACTGCATGTTCATGCTAACTTTCTTTTGGCTCAATGCGTCTGCCATCACATTAGTCATGCTCGGATGATACTGAATGATTACATCATAATCTTTGAGCAATTCCATCCATCTTCTATGTCTCAAGTTCAGATCCTTCCAAGTGAACACATATTGAAGATTATGATGATCACTGAACACTTAACTCCATACAAATAATGTCGTCATATCTTGAGAGCAAACACCTCCGCTGCCAACTCCAAATCGTGGGTACGATAGTTCCTCTCATGGACCTTCAACTGTATGGAAGCATAAGCTATGACATTCTTTCCTACATCAACACAACACTCAACCCTGAACGTGATGCATCAGAATAAACAATGAAATCTTTACCTTCCATCAACAAGGTCAAGATGGGTGTTGTAGTCAACCTAGTCAAATGTGTAGCAATAGAAGCAAAGTTCTTCACAAACCTGCGATAATAACTAGCAAGCCCCATAAAATTTCTTTCATCAATCCCAAAGTTAGGCCAAACCCAATTCTTGACTGCCTCAATCTTTTGGTGACAGGTGCAAACTATCTTTTGATACGACATAGAAACGTTGCAAGATTGGTTTTCCTGACTCATATGTTGTTCGACATACCGTCACAGTCCAAAGAATATTCCCCTTAGTGGTCATTGTCGAAGATAAGAATGGGGAGGTAGATTTATGTAAGGATCTTCCTCAAATCGGATCTCGTGAACTTGTCGAGGGATTTGACATACCAATGAAGGCATCCAACGATTTGAACATATCTAAAATTTGGGTAGTTTAGAATCTGCAACGTATAAGTATTGTATGAACAATGTATATGAATGTATATACATCTCTAATACATAGTTATACATTATATAGACATAGTATTTACTCCCTCCATTCCATATTAAGTTAATTTTTGAGGTGTTTCACACCCTTTAAGAAAAATAGATTAAGACATAAATTGAACCTAGTTTTCCATTTTTACCCTTATTAATTATTGTCAAATTTATGATTAAAATAACTAAATATTAATTAATCACTAATTCCAATACTAACTAATGAAGGGTAAAATTGGAAGAATACTCTAAAAATAGTCTTGAAAACTGAACAATTAAGTTAATTTGATAAATGGAAAATGCCTCAAAAATTAACTTAATATGAAATGGAGAGAGTAGTATTTATACAATATCAACACATTACAAATACATACGACAATTTTTGTTGAAATTCATTTTTTGTTGCCTACACAGATACGTAAAAATCCTTGAGATAATTACACTATTAATTGAGGCAATAATGTTATCAAAATTGACTCATATTTTAGGTGTGTTTGGTATGTCCAATTTTCTCATGTTTGGTTGGGTTAAATGTTTTCCAAATCAACTCATTTTCCTCAAATTTAAGGAAAATGACTTCCCTTCAAAACTTAAGGAAAACATTTTCCAAAACTCTCTTCCTACTTCAAATTACAATTTCTTTTTTGTTGAAAAAATCAATTTATTTTGTCCCTACCCTCAAACCAGCTACCCCCCAACCAAACCCCCCACCAAAAACAATAATTTTAAAGCTTGTTTTTAAATTCAATTATTTTGCCCCACCCCCTCCCAAAAAAATATTAAAAATTGTTTTT
>NW_006238944.1:2305690-2319468 GCF_000226075.1 Solanum tuberosum | reverse complement strand
CCCCCCCCCCAAAAAAATAAATAAATTTAAGTTTGTTTTTAAAAAATATTTTCAATTTCAAAAATTATTTTCTACTCTAGTAAAAATAAAAGATATTTCTCAAAAACATTTTTCATTCATAATAAATCAAACACTAAAGATCTTTTTCGGAAAATATTTTCTAGTCACCAACCAAACATGAGAAAATAAGTCAAAAATCAACTTGTTTTCCAGGAAATCATTTTCCAGGGAAAACATTTTCCTTCATACCAAACACACCCTTTATCTTCTCACCTAATTTTGCGCAATTTTTGTGTAAATTAAAAGTAACTCCCTCCATCCCATTTTTGTGTAAATTAAAAGTAATCTCCTCCATCCATTTTATGTGACACTCTTTCCTTTTTAGTCCATTCGGAAAAAAATGTCACCTTGTCATAATTAGAAACAATCAAACTTTTATCTTCAGTGAAATGATTTTAAACCACACAAATATCTAAAAATGATTTTAGACCATAAATTTTAAAAATCTTCCTTTTAAAACACCGTGTCAAGTCAAAAAGTGTCACATAAAATGGGACAGAGTCATAGCCTAACAACATCATAAACACCATCTCTTCCTTTGCTATAATTTGTTCGCTTCAGGTAAGCACTTGGACAAGTCCCATGGGTATTGCTATATATATGGGGATGATTCGGTGTAATTTCTGAGGTGTTTAGAATGAATCTGATACTTGGATTCAAGGAAGAAAACGGAAGCAACTTTTGTATATATATAATGTTGTATATCACGAATGAGCTATTGTATTTTGAGCTAAAGATTTACAATATTTCCAGCTGGCGTTGTTAATGTTAGAAATATTGGTAAACTTGGAAGTGCTAAATATCCCACTATTGTTATTGGCATCCAGTAGCTCAATCCTACTTTTTAATTAAAACAAATGGCAGCCTACCAGTTATCACCATATTCATAGTATATTCAATATTGTATGTAGGTCAGCACAAACTTTGTAGATACATATCAAAGCAATTCAGTGTATATAAAGGCATTAAAAGTATACAACACTAGTTGCCTAATTAGGAGACCGTCAAGATCCTAATGCTTCACATGGGTATTTGTATGGACATCTTTATTGTGACCTGCCTCACTTTCTAAGTCTGCAATTAAAACCACAAAAACAATTAGACTGCAAACTGAAAAATTGAACACCTGAAGCAGCATCAACTGTATATGTTCTGCAATATATCTAATGCACATGATGATACTTACCAATATGCATTTAGTTAAAGATTGCTACCATAAAACTAATGTCTTATTCCTGTATAATATCAAATGTCATCTTCAACATGCATATGCGGAGTCAACGGAGGGACCAAGAACTTGATACCTTATCCAGATGTGAACCTAGCATGTATACTAAGTTTAACTTTCTAAAATAAAATTTTGTTTTATCTTGTATATGACCTTTCATGTCAGTCTAGAAGCTCATCATCAGATACTTTCTCATTCACGGGGAGAAATAAATTCCTTTAGCAAAATAACAAGTTTCTCCTAACTGGCACAATTCAGGTACCTCTAGGCATCAAGATTTTGTTATAGTTGCCACCTTAAGAATCCCTATAAGACTTGTCTAAAACAATCAAACTGATTGGAGATGTGCTTAAAGTGCTCAAGGATTCAGCTCTATTATTATTGACTACTACTACAGGAATCCAATCTTTTGGTGTGGCTCTTGCACCTTCTGAGTGCAGATGAGCTGCCCACTTTCAATATCCGCTGTGGGAAGTACAGAAACAATTAGATTGCAACTCAAAAGGCCAACACCTGAAGCTGCATCAAGCACTCTTCTACCAGGTATGTCCTCTGTAATATGACTAACATACATGATACTACCTATATGTAAGTGAAAAACTATTGCTACCATAATACTACACACTATTCCTGTATAGTAATGTACAGTTATACAAGCAAATCTCATAACTGGAATGTCGCCTTCAACATGCCTAAAGCTAATTAAGTTTTGAGTCCCTTAGAACCAGATACTTCACCCAACAGTGAACCAAGAATGTAACTAAGCAAATCTTACTTTAATAACTTGTGTTTACACTTGTACATTGAAGCACAACCAACAAACCAAAAGGATTTAGCATTAGATCTGTGCAACAATATCTGTTCCAACAATAAAAAGGAACTCAGCAACAAATGTTTACATTTCAGGTCAAGTTATACCCAGCACTACGGTAAAGAACAACTTACTATATATATGATGTGCACATGAAGAACATTATCACTGAGGTTTTAGCCATACCCTACGCCACTTGCAAATTATTTCTTTGGATAGGGAAAAAAGGCGGAGAACAATAAATCTTAAGACAATGCCAAGAAAAATCAATATAAAGGATACATGGAAGGATACAGAAGTGCATAAACTGCGGACACCTGCATGACTTCCTACTGCAAGGTTTTAAGGAAAAAATCAACCAGCAATATGAATTCAGTCTTTCCTGAAAAAGCAAAATAAATTTAAGTATTTAGGTTAGTCAAACCCATAGCTGCTTTACCTAGCCAATTTGACCGGTAGACCACAAAAGGCACCAGTCACAGGAAATTCTTTTCTGATGAGACCAATCATAATAAATTCTGATTTAGATGCCATTCCAATATCAACACATAGCCAGATTAACCTGACAAAAAGAGAATTAGCTGCAATAGTGGGACATTTTGTCACAGTTTTTCTAAGGTCCTGAAGGATCATATCGGTCTTCAAAATCATCAGAAGCATCCCTTGCCTTCCGTTTCTTGAAGTCAAAATGACGATCACCTCTCTCCCTATGTGGACTACTCTCCTCAATTGATTTGTGGTACCTTCTGGAAAAATTTAATCTAGAATCATTTGAATAGTCTCTCTTCTCTTTGCTGATCGATTTCTCACGTGAATATGCACGACCAACTCGCTGATTTGGGCTTCTAGAGTAATCTTTTTTGTCCTGTCTGGACCTCCCATTACTTCTCTGGGCCACTAAATGTCGATGATGCCACTGAGATGCTTTTTCCATATTTTCAGAATAATCATCTTTGCAATCTGTTGAATTGACTTCTCCATCAGTATGAAACTCTTCCCTATAACCACCCTCCCTTACTTTGCTTAAAGCAGACGAATCTGGCTGCCTCTTTCCAGACTCAGCTTTATCCTTATAATTATTATTATCCACCCTGTAGGATGCGGACGGCGGAAATTTGGTCCCTTCAGCTCCTTTTGTTGGGCAATTGATGGGATCTGCTTGCCTGATTTCCTCCATGTATTCCTCAATTATGTCCCTCATAACCTAAAGGTAGAAGAGGACATCAATGAAGATGTAAAAGAATAAGGTGTATAGGGAACAGAAAGAAGTATCTGAATACACAAAATGAGTAGACAAAAAGATCGAGATCTATAACGAGTGCAAATAATTGAAGTCCACAAAGCTTTCTGCATTACCAGATGGGCATCAATAGAATTCTTCTTCGCAAATTGATTTTTGAAGGAACAAACTCAGAGTTAGGTCAATGATATACATGACTTGATAGAAAAACAACAGAGAAAACACAGTCAAATCTTAAGAAGCAAAATGTACCTGTGTTGTTGACCGCTTCAACTTTTTCCCGCGATACGACATTCTTCTACGTTTGTAATCCCTTTCCTCAGCTAATAATTCCTCTCTAGTCTTTGTCCTATCTGTGTCCTGAAAATGCCACGCAAAAGATTAAGAAAGGAGTAAGGATCAAATTGATAAGACTAATGTAACTGAAGCTTTAAAGTTAAATTGCATATCACTAAATAATATTTTAATTCACCAATTTTAAGTGAATTTCGCATACTGAAGAATTTAAGTCACTGAATTTTAAGGAATCAGGGTCTTAAGTTTTATCATCTGAAAATGTTTAACGCTAAGAGGTGTTTGACCATGCTAACAAGCTGGTCAAACTAGCGCTTATAAGCAAAAATCGACCAAATGCTTAAGTTTGGTTACCCCTAACTTATGATTTTATAGCTTATATGCAGTTTTGGTTTGACAAAACCTTTTACGATGGTATCCCTAATATGTTTATTTAACTCTCTGAAGTACTCCACATAAAACATAACTTTTAATTATCTCTATACTTTTTCTCCATCATTCATCTGATTTATGTAGAAATATTTTTAGATTTATAATTTTTGACAAATAGCTTTAGGATATTTCAGTCATTTTAACAGAAAAAGTGTTATCAATACCTTTTAATGTAGATTTTATAAAAATCCAAATAATTATTAAATATAGCTTTTCATAAGAGTTTTTAGTTTGTACGAGATGCATTTATATGATATTTAGTGATTGCTCATCCTCCATACTATAACCCGAAATTGTCTCACTAAATTTTTTAAAAGAAATTGTAAATGCCACTCAGGGGTCATTTTGGTTCATGGACTAGTTGAGATTCTGGTGCAGGTATAGTTTTGCAGAGATTAATAATACTTGTACATCTTCTGACAATACAAGTTCTTCCGTGTTGCAACCAATATGAGATACAAGCTCAATTAACGTATAAGTTATACTGGAAATGAAAATGTCATCAAACACACAATAAATAATACTACCATGACTACTTTTTCTAACCTCTCCAACCAAACGACCCCTTGTATGTAATAAGTGATCTTAAATTTCACATCAAATTTCTATGGTGCAGCAAGCATAAATTGGTCCATTGCAACCTTCACTACTAGCAGAGTGCACTGTTCTCACACAGTAACACATCCACAAACAGATTGACTAACAAGTGCAATGAATTCGAAACTTCTAGCCAGACACAAACATATTGAAACACATTCCAGTTTTGTATTTTATTAATTAGCACATTAAACTTTAAAAAATAACAGTCTTTTTGGCACCACGTCTATATTCAGTGCTAGAAGAGACCATGAAGAAAGGATAAAACAGAAAGCATACTTTCATTTGTTGTATTCTGTTAGGATGAATTTTCTCAAGAAGATCTGAAGGGTCGGAAAAACAGAAATATAAGCAAAAATGCTCTTAATGTTTAACCTCCCAAAAGCAGATAGTACTTTCAGAAGCTACTTCTATCCCAAATGTTTCTACACTGGTTATCCCCGTAGAGTTATATATATTTATTGCTTCAAGATCAGCAATGACTCAAAGTACCATTTGACAAGCAAACACACCTGATTATTTCGCGAACGCTGCCACAGAAGTCCATCATGTTCAAGCAGGGGTTTGTAATTAGGGCGTTTTTGCCGTTCCTCATCTGCTTTATTTGAAATATAAGTGTGCTCCATCGATCTGCAAAGAAAACTGTTTAGCAATATACTATAGGAAAAATACACCAAGTATATTTTTATTTCATGCTTGAAGAAAAGAGTGAGATCAGAAGAAAAAAACAGCAATAAAGAACTCCTGTTCTTAACAACTTTGCACAAATTGTAGACGCTTTATCTTTGCACATCACTACTTTACTAAGCCTGTTTGGCCAACCTTCTGAAATCAACTTATTTTGAAAAGGGTTTTTTTCAAAAAAGTACTCTTGGTGAGAAGCAGTATATCTTTGATTAATCGATTTGAAAAGTACTTTTGAGCAGTAACTAGTGTTTGGCCAAGACTTTAGAAAGTGCTTCTAAGTATATTTTCTCAAAACTGCTTTCCAAAAAAAGTACTTCTGAGAAACAACTTCTTCTACTTCCTAAAAACACTTATTTTCGCCTAAAAGTCTGGCCTAACACCTCAATTTTAAGAATAAGCACTTTTGGCCTCACAAAAGCTTAGCCAAAAAGAAAGTATTTTATCGCAAACCAGAGGGCTGGCAAGAACTTTTTATTCATCTGCATATAAATCATCTGTGAGACAGATACAACTTTCTACACAGTTAAAGATATGTTTTTCATCCCTTCAACTTTATGTTATTGTCCTATGCATCTAGATGTATGGTCGTTATAAATCCAGTTGAAACTCTGGGTCTGGGCTTAGTAGCAAAATCATTCATGAATCATAACTTCAATTTGAACCAAGTTAACCCCCAACTTTTGACATCAATGCATAGACTAATCTTCTAAACAGAAAGCATGCACTTGTCCAAAAAAAAGCTCAAGTGTCTTCTCTTTTTTACCATCTAAAATCGAAGAAAAGAAAGAAGGATCAGTTGGCAAGTGGATTACGTGCCTGGGTATGAAACTCTAAACGCAAAATTTGATCATTCAAGTCGGATAGCATTTATCTACGCTAGGATCCGAAGAAAATAGTCAGTAATATAAAAACAAAAACTAATAAAACACTTAAGTAAGAGTTGCTGAATTTGTGTTTTTCCTTCTCATTTTTTTTTTTGGGATGTTGTGATGCACATCTAGACATATGGACATCTTCAGAATACCATTCTAAGAAGAGCAAAGGTAATATACCGTTGGTAAGCTGGAAGTGATGGTAAACTCCTTAGTGCTTTGAGCTTTTCTTCAAGCATGGATCGTTCATACAATGCTGCAACAGCTGCTGCTACTTGGGAAACAAAAATTGCGCTTTTAGAGAGTGTTTCATCCATTACATTTGTTCCCTCATTCTCCATTCTTCTTTTAAGTGGTTCACCACTTTCCTGTGGCTCTTGAAGATTGTCATCCCCACTTTTCATATCAGTAGATTCATTGAACATACAAGAACTAAATGCACAGTCACAGATACATTGCTTTAGCATGTTGATCGCAAACAACTTCCCATTCATTTCTCCATATAATACAGAAAGCTGGGTTCCCAACCACACGAAGACTTGAACTAAGACAGGACACTTAAAACTCCGATTACTCAAAACTGATTCCTCAGCTTCTCCATTGCAAAATGTACTAGCTAAATCATTAGATTCCCTAACTATAGCCTTCAAACAAAGCTTAAACAGTACAAGTATATGATCCCTCATTGCTAAATCAAGTACAACACTATAATACCTAGCTGAATTAGCAACTACCCACGTAGATAAACACTCCACACTACTCATCCCTAATCCTAAAATCGCACGAAGAACACGATATGAATACATAAAAGGAAACTCATTCCAATGATCCGTTTCATTCCTAATTGCATAAACCTCCGAAGGAAGAAGCTGACTAACAATTTCTTTCGGAAACCCCATCAAATTTTGACCAAAATTAGCACATTCGGAAGATAAAACAGCAAGCAAAGTGAGCATTGGAGGATTGGCATTTTCTCCCCTAATAGGAAAAGAAACAACACCAGGACAATTAGAATAACAGAAAGTGGGATTTTCAAAATCGAGGTATGTTTCAAGAGAGAAGCAAAGGTCAGACTGTGATTCAAGCAAGGGTAAGGTAAAGGGATTGGATGAGTGAAGGGTATGGGGGTATTTGAGGTGTTGTATTAGGGTTTGAATGTAATCGGCGGATGAAGAGGAAATGGGTGGGCAATGAAGAGAGTGAGAGAAGAGGGAAGAAAGGGGAAGACGATGGTTGGGATTGAAAGGGCATGGGATTAGAGCTGGAGAAGGAGAGGGAGGAACAAGGGGTATAGGAAGAAGAGAGGAGAGAGAGTTGAGAGTAGTTGAAGAGAGGTTGAGGAGAGATGTAAGGGATGAGAGAGCACCAGGAAGATCATATGCCAGAGCACTGGTTGGAGTAGGGTGGTGGAAGTAAGGTGGTGGCGATGGCAGGGGAAAGGCGGAGGCCGGTGGCAGTGGTAGCGGTGGCGGGGGAAAGGCGGAGACCGGTGGCAGTGGTAGCGGGGGCGGCGGAGGAAATGGATTCATTTCGTCCTTAATGCTCGGCCGACGTGTTGACGAACTAAGTATATTGTGTATGTATTGCGTATATAGTAAGTCTATCTATTCAATATCTATTTAATTTTTATCCATAATTAAAAGACACCCCACTAATTAAGAACTCATCCTAATAACTTGACCTACACCCAAATTATAACCCAAAATCAATCTTTATACCAAGTAAATCCCTAATTCAACTATTTAAATCCCTAAATCTATCCTTAATCAATTTCTAAAAGTAAGTACTAGAAGTAGATTTTTCGATATGAATCCATCGCCCTTATTGAAGAAATAGAACAACGCACCTCTGAATGGGCCCTGCAGTGCGTGATTCAAATTTAATCGGAGCTCCAATGTGAACTCCGACACCGAATAAAAAAAAAAGAAAAGAACAACACATACATGGAGAGCAAGAAAATCGCTATAACAAGAGCTCCTAGCTGGACCGGAACGAAAAGAGGATGAAACTAGTCGAATGGGAGATGAGACAATTCTGTTCTTGAGTGTCTGCTTCATGATCATCTACAATTTCGTTAATGAAAGATACAATGTAGCTAGACGATCGGAGAATCAGAGATTCTCGAAGAAGTGAAGAGTAAGTCCCCATAAGCTTCCTCTTGGCTTTTCTGACCGTCCCAATCTCTCATTATCCAAACCCTCCAAATCAAGATGCAACACACTCCCTCTGTCCCAATTTATATGACTTACTTTCCTTTTTAGTCAGTCCCAAAAAGAATGACACATTTCTATTTTAAGTAACAATTTGCCTATAAAATGTCTTTTTTTACCCCTTAATGAAATAATTTACAACCACACAAATTTCTATCATTCATTTTGGACCACAAGTTTTAAAAGTCTTTCCATTTTTCTTAAAGTTTGTGCCAAATCAAAGTACATCATATAAAATGGGACGGAGGAAGTATAAAAGTTCCTCAGATGATACACTGTTTGAAGCATACGTTTCATCTTTACGCCATCAATTTCAGTACTTGAAATCAACTAAGTTAATCGAGGCAGCCCAGGTAAGATTTCATAAAAAAAGGAATCAATTTTGAATGTAAATTTGATGATTTAGGCTTAAATGAGGAGTGGGGTTAGTGGAACTAATTTTTTTATTTTTTTAAATCACTATTTATTAATTCGAAAGTCTAAGTCAATTATCAATATATTGTATATTGTATTGTAATCTATTTAATTTTGAAACAATTATAATTATTTTCCTATTATTAATTCGAAAGTCTGACTCACTCCGCAGAAGTCTCCCTGATGAGTTTTGTTTGTCTTGCCTTGTGTTTCTTTCTATACTAGATGGTTCTTAGCACGGGCCCAACAATTTAAATTCTAATATAATTTATTGTGTTTGATCTACCTAGGAAATATGTTCGAGAAACCAAGTACCATAATAAACATTTGGCGAAATGATCTAATGGACCCTTGAACTTGTATGTATTTGTATTGTGGATCCTTCTACTTAACTCTTTACCAACTAAACCCTTAAACTCAATCAAAAGATGATTTTTAAACCCCTTCTATCATGCGTGTAGCCTACTCTCCCTTAAATAGATGACATGCCAAATCCATGTCACATAAATTAATAGCACGTCAAAATAATCTTCATTAACTATTTTTAAAAATTATTAATCAAAATATTAAATAAAAGGTAATGGATAGGGGTGGGGGTGGGGGATGATTGATGAAGGTGATGTGAGGGAAAGAAGAAGACTTTTTTTCAAAAAGACATTATTATTTTATTTTAATAAAATTTAAATATGTTCTTCACTTGCCTTTACATGCATGTGGTTACACTCTCTCGCCCACTCATTCATTTTAATGTCACATAAGCATGATCAATGGTCAAAAGTGTTTGATATATTATGTTTTAAAGAGTCTAAGGACTCAATTGATAAATGGTTAAGTAGAAGGGTCCATAATACAAACTCATACAAGTATAGGGATCCATCAGATCATTTCGCCTAAACATTTTTATACCAAAAATTACATGAGACAAAAAATAAAAATACGAATAATAAGTAAGAGTTTTTATAAAGATCAACAATCTTAGTGAGCTCTAGCTTTGAATCGATCAAGAAGTTACTAAATTCTATCAACCTATTTTTGTTTATGGCTTTTGTTCTTGCACTTGAACTCCACTCTGAGCAGTCTTTACCCAGGTACAAATATAGTTGTGAACTACTAGGACATTGTGGGGAGGGACCTTACATTCAGAAAGTTTACAGAAATATCCACCAACATGTACACTACTCTTCATCTTGATCACACTATATATATTGATCCACAAAAGTTAGTACATTTTCATCTCTGTGAGTGAGCAACTGAATTACAAGAAGTAATAATATTTGTCATGATGAAATACTATTGAAAGACCTGAAAGTTAGTTCATACAGACATTGCAACAGAGAACCATACATACTCAATTTATATTTATATAAGATACCTTCAAATGATATTGGCTCAAGTTTGAAAAAATGAAGAAGATGGTTTCCCTGAATCATCAACCATTTTAAGCCTTATAACATTTCCATTCAAATTATTAAAAAATAATCAAGCTCGAAATAATTAATTAGGGGGCATGATCTGAACTTTCTTTTGTTGTTTCTATTAAGTCATTGAAGGGTAGATTGGCGTTTATGTGAGTTCGTTCTCTACTGCTTTTGTATTTGCTTTGAGAGCCTATTTGAGAGTGTCTACCCATTTTTCTTTCTTTCTTTAATCTATTGAATTTATCAGTTGAAGAAAGATCATTTTTTGGATTCTTAATTGTCATCAATATCTATAGATGGCTACTGATACTGTTTCACCAGATCATCCTACACCCGCCTCTGAGTTAAGCTTCTATGAATCTCAGATTTTTACCAAAACATGTTTACATCTCTTCTTTGGGTATTTTAAATGGATACATATGTTGACAACTTAGCTGAAGTGCCCTTCTTGGTTGTTTGGTTATAGATAGAGTTTTGTAGCAAATATACTCTTTGCTCTATCATCTCTAATGTTATGTGTTGAATCTTATTAACACAACTCAGATTTTAGAATTTATATTGTGACCCAATATTTGAGTTCAAGGGTCCTTGTTAATAATGTAGTTTTGATTTTACTATTATAAGGATATTAGGGTGATGAGCCTCATCAGTCCCTACTATCTCTAAGAAATCAAAAAGAGAGAAGTCCAATGTTCAAGTGCATTTTACCAGTTTTCCAAACACGTAAGTAAGGACTTCTTTATGGAAGATGATAAAACTACATGACAACATAATAAAAAAGATTTGAAATGAAATTCACAATAGCTTTAGCGACCTAGAATATGAATTTAAGGTACAGAGTTGTCGAGCAAACGTCTTTTTAATTTAACTCTGTTTGCTCGTTGTCGAGCTAAAAAGACATATTTTTTCTCGGGTGGTATTAGTTTAAATAACTCACTCGTCTAGCATTTTGGTTCAGTGCATACATTTTCAGAGGTGTGATCATAATTATAACTCATCCCTGACATTGTTGTAACTTTTCTGTTCCAACGAATATTCTTCGGGAAAAAATCCAATCAACCATAGTCCATATGTTTAATACTATTTAGTATGATTATATGGTGATATAATTTCAACTTTAAAGGCACATTTCATAGGTAAAAATAACTCAGATAAATATAAACATACAGTTTTTATACCTAGATAATAAAATCAGTGAAAAGGGAGATAGGCATATCCAAGATGATCAAACAAATCTTGACATTGACGTATTACCAGCCAAAAGAGCACCATAGACCTCAAAAACTTGACATTTTAATGCGAAGAAGCTAACTGGAAAATTTAAATCCCGCAAAAGATGACACTTACCAAAGTTAAAAGGGTTGAACACACACAAACACAACAATCACCACAACACAGACCTAAAGACTCCCAAAACAACTTAGGCTTTAAAATTGGAGAAATATTTAAGAAAATGACTAACCAAACCAAAAGCATGGATTGATTTAGATGAAATCCAAGCAACTCGTTGTGTCCTAAGTGGAGTATCACTTGAAATTCTAAAAAAGAGCTAAACTCGGGACAATTCAAAGAGACGAGATAGTCTAAGGAAGTTCACAACCGTCGAACTCACATATTTTAACAGATGTAAGATTAGTGAGATTATGAATTTTTTTTTCTATTGCTCAATGATGCATTGTTCTCACTCTTTATGTGATATTCTATCCTCCTCCAATTCCATGGCAAGCTTCTCTCGCTCTAATTCATACCGATGAATGAATAATAAGCAGTCATGAGCTACGTCAATGCAAGAGAAGACTAATCTTCTACTTTTAACAAAAACAAACAAATAGTAATACTGGAAGGATGCATCTGTAATGACCCTCCAGGTCATTTCTGTGTACCCGCCTTCTTTTCATCGTTTAGAGCATTCTTATAGTGACCCCAAGTCGATTTATGACTTGATGGCACTGACTGTTTGGTCGCCTGGTCATACGTTTGGATTTTGTGCAACTTTTTGTGTTTTAGAGACCTTGAAGCTTGAATAGTTGACTTTAGTCAAAATGTCAAGTCAACGACCTCATAATGGAATTCTGACAGTTCCATCAGCTCCGGAATGGCCAAATTAGGCTAGTAGCATGGTTGGCACGAGTATTGAGGCCTTTCGTGCGAGTATGAATCATTAGGCGTTTTAACCTTTGAAATTTGGTCTAAGTTGACTTTGGTCAACATTCTTGGAAAATGCACTCGGATGAAAATTCCATCAGCGCGGTTAGCCCCGGAATGTCGAGTTTGGTCTAGAACGACATTTCGTTCGACTCCCGAGGCCTCCTGACTCATTCTAAGCCCCTCGGTGGACTTTGGTTAAAATGGGCTTTAGGAGTGGGACTCACTTTTTATCGAGATGACCTCTGATAGAAATTCCGACTGCGCCATTGAGTCCGGAGTGTCGAATTTAGTAGGGAAGTATATTTATTTTATTTTTATCGGGTTCCGAACGAATCCCGAGCAACCCGTCGGAGACTATAAAAAAAATAGCAAAAGCTGAAATCTGGTGCAGCCCTTTTAGTGACCAGATTTTGGGCTCTTAACGACCAGATTTTTGGGTTTTTTAGCGACCAGTTTCGTCCTTTAAAAGCTCTCATTCAGCTTTCAGCCCTCATTTTAAAAGTGTGATATCTTGAGCTATAGAGCTCCAATTTGGGTGTTCAAGATGCTAGGTTGTGAGATTTTTCGAGGAGAACACGTTGGTGAGCTCAGAAGCTGCTTTGGGACCTTCATTTGAGGTAAATTCTCGTTTTCACCTGCTGCCATGGCTACTTTGTGAATTCAATTTGTGGGATATTTTGGAACTTGATTTCTCCTTCATTCTAAGTCCAAATTTGATGATTCTAGTGGCTATTTTGAGTGATTTTTCGAGGAGAACGTTATGGTAGTGTTGGAATTCACTTTAGACCTTCCGTTTCTGGTAAATTTACTGATTTCAGCTGCTGTTTCATTTCTAGTTCTTGAGAAAATTCGGGTTTTGGTTGCATGTTGATATTGTAATGTTTTCGAGCCCCGGATTGTGTCCCATTTTGGGACATGAGCTCAGGGAACTGATTAGGACCTATTTTTGGGGTTAATTCTGAAATTTCCAGCGCGGGTCCCACATTCCCCGTTTTGACCCCGAAATTGGTCCGTCTCCATTTCTTGCGATGTTAGTGTCTAAACGACCGTAATAACATTGTGACTCTATTTTTTATAGCGTGGCAGCGTTTTGAGGCCGTTCGAAAAGGAAAAGCTCCGGAGAAGTGATTTGGAGCCTGCGTGATCGGCCTACAGGTAGGCTACGACTTCCCTCTCTTAGATTGAGCTTGAGCATGTGAATGCATGTTGATTAGTTGGGATTTGGGTTGGGTAGTTATTGAATCATGCATAGGTGTTTAGAAATCATGTTTTCGGCCAATTTCAGGAATTATCGGGTAACTGTGAGCATGATATGTGTTATTAATTGACCCTCTTTGCTATGTGGAGTATATGTATGCTTGATTACT
>NW_006238944.1:2301155-2303729 GCF_000226075.1 Solanum tuberosum | reverse complement strand
TTTTTTTTAATTACTTATTTTTAACCATGGATTTGTCTAAATTGATCTAAATAAATTACTCTTTCTTAAATCTTTTTCATTCTAATAAATTGCAAAAGAGCTTTTAAAATAAAAGATGTTTTCCAACTTGGTTATTCAATTACTTAATCTTTGGCACTCATATCTTTCTTTTAAATGTAATTAACCTAAGTTTGGCCGGTTAACCGCTTTTAACGGATCTTAAAGGATGCCTTATCCCTTCCCTTTAGGATAATTAGAACTCTTACCTAGAATTTTAAGTTTAGTAGACCTTTTAATTGAAGTCATTTTAATATTACTTAGTTCAATATTTAGGTGTCCTAATTCACCGTAATTAATTAGGTGGCGACTTCTTAAGTTAGTTAATTTGGAAATCACCAATATGTTGTACACTAATTTGACCTTGGTTAAAATGGGGTATAACAGCTTGGCGACTTCACTGGGGACTTTAGGTTCTAAACCATAACAAACTTAGGTTAATAATTAAGTTTTTAACATTTGCTTGTTTCGTGTTTGTTGTTTGTTTTATTTTAAATGCCTAAATGATTTACTTATCATGCTTATGTGATATTAACTGGCTATTTGTTACTGTTTTATATAAATTGTTTATTTGTTATTGCTTTATATAAATTGTCATTCCGTTCATACTTACTCCGATTCTGGAAAATTCACACTATCACACGTACACGCGAGGTGTGTTTTGCGCACTCGCAAATTTCTTTTAAATCCCAAAATTTAGGAGAGTTGGCATATGCGCGGGGTGTCCGGATCTTTTTCTGTGTGACCGCGTAGCCTTCTCACTCGAGTTGTCCACTCGGGAACCTTGTGTCTAGTAAGCCCACTCTTAATCAACCCAAGATAGAGCTAAACCAACACCTTTTACGGTACATGCATCATATAAACCTAAGAGGCTTAATACCCTTGGTGTATCAAGTTCATTAGTCAACTTTATCCAAATGTCCAAGTGGGTTCAAGACCCCGAGTGACTCTTATCATTTGTTTGTGCATTATTTGAAAAATAGTTGTGCCAAAATATGGATCGTTGGTTCTAAATTAATTAAACTTAGGATGAAGGGAATTACTAACCTTTTGTGATGCAGATAGCTATAAAGATCGCAAGTTTTGGCCTATGGAGATTAAATCACGAACATGCCATGAGAAGAAGATGCGTAAATGCAATGAAGAACTTTACCCCGAGTGACTCTTATCATTTGTTTGTGCATTATTTGAAAAATAGTTGTGCCAAAATATGGATCGTTGGTTCTAAATTAATTAAACTTAGGATGAAGGGAATTACTAACCTTTTGTGATGCAGATAGCTATAAAGATCGCAAGTTTTGGCCTATGGAGATTAAATCACGAACATGCCATGAGAAGAAGATGCGTAGATGCAATGAAGAACTTTATTTTTATTGCTTTTTGACTTGTATTAAAGTTTAAAGCTATTTTGGTATTTAATTCTGGGAATAGATTCGTTTAATTAATTAAAGAGCAATGGAATGACATATTTTGGCACATTTATTCTTCAAATACGCGTTAGGCCTACCTCTGGGATAAAGAGGTCCCCTGTATATTAGGACGCATTATTTGATATATTTGTCGTGCTTTATAAATATTTGTTTGCTTACTTGCTACGTGACTTATATGAATTTATTTGTAACATAATTGATTATTACTAACATCATCTTTGTTTTTTTTTCTTCTTATTCTTTCAGAAGAGAATTTATCTTGCCTTTATCTTATTCTTTAATTGATATATTTGCATTTTTTACAAATTCTTATGTTGTGATCATAAATTATTTAGTTTTATATTAATATCTCCATGTTTAGTGCATTTTTATAAATCTAAAGCATCTATTAGGCACATAATTATTTTAGGCTTACGCAAAATTTTAATTTAATGACCTTGTTTAATTTTTTTCTTAGGTAATATTTTACAAAAAACTCACTTTCTTCCTTCAAAATTTGAAAAATGTTGATTTCCTTCCTTTGATCTTCTCAATATTCGTATCCGCGATTTGCTTTAAGAATTTTCTTCTTACTTTTAAAAATTGGCATAATTGTTTATCGTTAGGTGTGATATTTTTTGCCCGTTAAAACTTTATACACCCGTGCCAAAATTACTCTTATAAATCTTTACCTTCTCAAGCTTTTACGGGAATAATCCTATCTTTTTAGCAATAAAGTCCTTTTTCACTAGTTCCACATTTCGTAGAATCTATTTGGCATTCGATCTACGTTATGGAGCTTTTACTTTTGCTTTCAATTTCTTTCAATTTTGACATCATTTGTTGCTCCTTAAATTGGTAGATTCGTGCAATCTACCAAATAGCACTTGTCGATATTTGTTCGATTTTTCTACATCAAATGCAATGCTTCTTCAATTCAAGATAGTCGCACCATTCTTTTTACGCACTATTTCCAAGTGTCGGCATGCAAGTCGAGGGAATCTCATAGGTCTTTCAATTGTTTGACATTTTCTCCACCCTTGACAATTTTAAATCCGTCAAATACTAAAGTAGAGCTTAAGGTCATTCAACCTTCCAATTTATCAAT
>NW_006238944.1:2287869-2301055 GCF_000226075.1 Solanum tuberosum | reverse complement strand
GCTTGATTACTATTTATTGAAGCATGTTGGGCCTTAGCTTAGGTTTGAATAGGGCTTGCCTTAGAAATGCGTGATTCAGAACTGATAAGCCTTAGTTTTACCCCGACGTCGCTCGACCGGCTTAGATCCCTGTAGACTGGTGTAGCAGACTAGAGTATGATAGTTTGGGCCTTATCTAGGCGATACGCTTGCTCCGACGTTAGTTATCTTTATTGCTCCGATGCTACGGCTTCACGTGTTACATCGGCGATACTGGGTTTCGCTTCGTGATTTGAAGTTGGTTTTCGATTCGGTTCCAAGGACTTACATTGATTGGCTAAGTGTGAACGGCGTTCCATGGACATTTATGATCATGGATCGATTGAGACTCTTTCAGCAGCTACATTGGCACCTTTGTCGGGCATCCGGATTCGAGCTCCGGCCTCGACTTCATTGATATTTTCGAAAAGCATCCGGTTCAAGGTCCAGCCTCGATCACCCGGATACTTATATAAAGCATCCGGTTAGAGGTCCGGCCTCAGTTACTTGATACTTGTGATTGGTTACTTGGGTACTTCTAGTGAGCATCCGGTTCGAGGTCCGGCCTGGGGAAGATTTGTATTGTATAATTATAATTGTATAGGACGAAGAGATATATATTTGTCTGTGTATATACAGTTTCTCTCATTTTATACAAACACTAACACAATTTTATACATTTGTGTTTGTATAAAATGAGAGAGGCGAGTGAGAGTAGCGAGCGAGATCAGGGAGAGTGGCGAGCGAGATTTATGGGGAGAGAGGCGAGTGGCAAATTGTTTGCTACAAATTAGAATATAAATAAAACTGTGATTATAACATTTATTTTGAATTAATAATTTACTATTTTGTACAATTTCCCAAAAAAAATACAAGTACCCAAAAACATAAGTGGTACGAGTAAAAATGACAGAAATTTTGAAATTTTAAAATTACCTCTTGATAAAAAATATCATGTCATTACCTATCTGCTTCAAACCTCTTATTTTAAGTAGGATATCAAAAAAAAAAAAGGAAAAATATTTAAAATACCCATTATTTTTTGTCTAATAATTACCTTTATCCTTCGTTATATTATCAAAATCATTTATATCCCCGTTGTTATTAAACTTACTGTCACGACCCAGGGGTACACGCTAGATGTAACATGGCGTACTTGACCCCGAAGAGATCTCATACAAGCCACTTAGCATATCATAACATAACATAAGATAATAGAAAAGTATGAAAAATTTAAAAACTTTATCCATACAATCGAAGTCTTTTTTTTTAAAAAAGCAAGCGAAAGTCTTTCTACACTTTGTCTCAAATCATCTATTACAACTTCGAATAACTCTTGGGACACAGCCCATACAATACTCTCAAAACATAAAGAAAGAAATATATAAAAGGAAATGGTGGCTTTATCCTCAATGCTATGAGGACTCACCAAGTCTTCAACTCCTTGCACTTCTAGAAACCTATCTTCAAGAATGGAACTCAAATTACCGGACCCTATATTTGATGAGAATGTATGCCTTGTATGCATTAGTACAAAAGTACTAAATATGATAGCTAGCATAACACCATAAGAGCATAATATAAGGTTAGTCAACATAAGACATAATCCACAAGCATAAGAGATAATAACATGATCATAAGCATAATCTCCAACATAGACATAATGTAAGCATTAGTCATCATAAAGCATAGTCCATATACATAGTCAAGTCTTAGACTTTCATACCATAAGAGAGTCATTTTGTAAGTAGCTTTAAGTTATACTTGTGCAATGCATGAATAAGACCTCGTAATCCAATCCACACTAAGTTTCACCTTAGGCTATCATACATACTTACCATTTTTGATCTCATCCTTGGCTTAATTCTCATAACCAAGGGAATCTCTCACCTTTAGTCAATCATAACAAGGAAGGCAACTATAGCACAATCATATCTAAACATACCTCATATAAGAGAACACTTCCTTAGGTAACCTTAAGTCATACTTGTGCAATGCATGAATAAGACCCCATAATCCTACCTATGCTAAGTACCACTTTTAGGTCCTCATATTCATACTTCTTGATTTGGAGGCCAGTCCCCCTTTTTAAGACATTGGAACCCTAGAAGATACTTCTTTAAATATGTCTTAGTCCCTCTTCTTTACTTTTGAACACTATGAAATACTTACTCAAACATGTCTAAGTTCATTATGTTTGAACACTTGAGATGCTTTCTCAAGCATATCCTAGTTCATTATGTTAGAACACTTGAGATGCTTCATTAAGCATGTCTTAGTTCTTTATTAACTTGGAACACTTCGAGATACTTCTTTAAATATGTCTTAGCTTCATAATAATCTTGTACTAATTGAGAATATCGCCTTAACCGACATGAGACCACATGAGCTATCACATGATCTCCTCTGATGTTACCCACACCGAGAAGGATTGGTCTACTTGCCTAGGGTAGAACCGATTTGTTAGCTTAGTTGGACCCACTAGATAACTTTCCTACGAGGCACGTAGTTATAGGATACAAAGATTCTACTAGGAAACCCAGACTCCACTTGTGAGGGACTCCATCTTATGAGATATACTTTGGGAAACTCGGACTCTACTTGTGAGAATTCCCATCTTGGAAGCTGGACTCAACTAGGTAAAAGCTTTCATCTCAATTCAATATCTACTAGTTGCTAGGAATACATCGCACAAGATAGCTTATTAAGTTCTTACTTAATTCATGACTCATGGAGGGATGTCCTTGACAACCCATCCATGTTTCAAGTGCTTCTATCACTTTATACATTTGAACATTCTTAATTCAACATATTAGCTTTACTCCCAAAGCCCTAACACTCAATAGTACTCATGACTACAAGCCCTACTCTCAAAGCTTTACCTCCTACCAACATCATTCATACCTAGATTTCAAGGCAATCTAATCACATTCTTCATTATCAAGTGATTCTAGTCATAAATCATCATAAAGGTTCAACTTCAAGCTTTACTAATCAAGATCCATCATATATACTATAATCTAATTCAATTCATGTTTACAAGCTTTCATTCATGAACCATTACTAAACAAATCATCAATTCTAGAAGATCATCAATAAATTCTCAATTTCCCCCTTCCCAAGGCACAAACCCACATTATTACAATTTCATCGATTAAACTAGGGTTAGACATGGAAAATATATAATATCATCATAATAGCATGATTCAATAATAAATCAATCATAAACAAGTATTATCCACTTAATTGGAATCATACTCAACTTAACCCACAATATTGGAAGGAACCCTAACTTGAATTAGGGGTTCATCTGCACAATTGGGGGAAAGCTAGGGGGCTCCATGGATGGAAGAATCCATGGATGAATAAGCTATCATATCTTGATTATAAAGCCCTAAAAAATCTTGCATCAATGGAGAAATTTGACCTTGCTTGACCCTCTCTTTCTCTTCTTCTTTTTCTTCTAGAGAGAGGATTTTTTAGAGGAAGAACTTGGGGTTTGATTTGGGTTTAGGAACTAATGACTTAATTGAGGGTGGTTAAAGGGTTAAAATAGTTTATATGGGGTTCTAAAACCATACAAAACGACCTCACTTACTAACCACCTAATTTGGAATTTACTAAAAAGTCCTTCACTAGGCAGCCATGGTGCCAGGCACCACAGGGCTCACGAGCCATGGTCCTGCCCATGGTCCTTGGGCAGTGGCTTGGCTAAGCGGCTTTGGCCTCCACAAAACTAAGGCTTCTTCATGAGCCTTCCCACAAGTCGTGGTCTTTACTACTGGCCATGAAGTGGCTCGTGAAAATGAGCCACTTTGAGGCAGCTTAAGGGTAGCTACTGCCTTAGCCACCACGAGCCATGGTGGTGGTCGTGAAGTGGAGTAGTGCTAGGCAGCCTTGTCCCTTGGCTCGGGCCTTGATCTTTGGCCTTGGCTCTTGCCCCCTGCCTTGGCCCATGTTGCCCTCAAACTTAACCCTAGATGGTCTACTAGACTACGGGGCGTTACAATATCTCCCCCCAGGGAACATTCGTCCTCGAATGACGATTCTAGGCACTTCTTAAGGTCACGACTCTAGACTAGCAACCCATCATACATGCAACTCATCTAAATGCACATAAACAAAGGAACACTCAATGCAACACAAGGGAGTATGAACTACATCTACCAACCCAAAATGCATGAAATTCTATATCTACTCATTTTTAAGGAGGAACTACCATCTCCTAACTAAAACATGCTTAACATACACTCATGGAGCCTATATGCAATTTACTCTCAAAAAGCATTCATTCAAGGAGGAAATCTTTCAACTCCAAACTAAGGCATGCTCATTAATTCATCTCATGAAGTCTATAGGCAACTCTACTCAATGCACTACAACATGAGGTAAAACAATGCACATAAGTAATTTCTATCAAGACCTAAACTTTTTCATGGACATGCATACAAGGAAATCATGGCCACACATAAACAAACATTAGCCTTGCTATCTAGGCACGCCATCTCCCCCTTGGAAGTAAGTCTATACAAGCTCTTCTAAACATCATTCACACTAAGGACAACTTCAAAGCCTAACATATCAAGTCACAAAAGACCAAACAATATCGGAATCTAATAAAGCATGAAACACATACCGGTAGTCACCTTAGGAGGTCACTCTTGATCATTTTTAGCTTGGAGAGCATATGACTTAATTTGCTTTCTCTCTCTTCCCCTAGCGGTAATTAAGTATCGGGTAATTTCTCATTTTGTGGCCACTCCTACCACAGCCATAACATCCTTCCATACCGGCCAAACATCTATCCTTATGTCTATTGTCACATCTAGCACAAGTAGGAAATAGGTGTCTACTATCCTTTCTTTGAGACTTAGGGTTAGACACCCTTTCTAGGTTATGTCTTGGGGAATTCTTAGAGGGACCTTGTCCAGAGAACCTTTCAAGAGGAGAACTATCATCATCAATCTTAAACCTCTTTTTCTCCCTAAACCTTTCTTCACGTTTATCTTCCTCAGTTTGATGAGCATAAATCATACATACCATGATCAAGCATGGCCATACGACATTCTTCTACTACTAAATCGGACAATCCCGACACAAACTTACTCATTCCCGACCTAGGATCGGACACTAGAATTGGAGCATACTTAGACAATTGGGTGAACCTCAATTCATATTCCTTAACACTCATACCACCTTGCCTAAGGGTAATGAACTCAAGCACCAAAGCTTCTCTCATCTCTAAAGGGAAGAACCTATCTAGAAAGGCACTCTTGAACCCTTCCCACTCTATGGGACCCATTCCTACCGGTCTAAACTTTTTCCAGTTATTAAATCAAACTTGAGCAACCCTTTTGAGTTGATAAGAAGCCAACTCCGCCTTCTCTACCGGAGTTACTACCACAAACTCTTTTATTAATTCAACATAACATACATAAATATGATTTAAAAGAAAAAAAAATAACTTTATAACCTTACTCAACAAAGAATTCTACTTTAATTTAAAAATTAGAATACAAATAAAATTATGCTAATGAAAAAATAAACATAACATAAAATAATTGATAATACAAAAAATTGCATGGAATCACATGAACTCATGAAGTAAAGGTTGAAAATGAGAAGAAAATGAAATATAAATAATAATAATAATAATAATAATTAAAAAAAAAAAAACTTTTAGAACATTTTAGAATAATAAAAAAATAAAAATTCAAAATAATAAAAATAAAATATAAATGAAAATGAAAAAAAATTAAAAATTAAAATTGAAAAATAATCAATTTGTAATTATGTAATTATCATAATTTACGGTCCCTCCGTGTGAATCGAAAATTATACTTACCCAATCGATTACACTCAATTACCTGCGGTAAGGTTTGCGGCGTTGTTATGATGTAATATAAGAGGGAGAGAATAAGAGCTTTTAGGTGACAAGTGCGCCTGTTTAGCCACCTATTCAACTAAATCTTTTTCCATGGCAGCATGCATGCGCTTTCGTGTTTGCCGTTATTTATTCCCAACTTTTGGCATCTTTCTGAAGAGTTTGTGATATTACCAATTATGAATTTAATATTTTAAAATATGGATATATTATTAAAAAGAAGAAGAAAAAATATGTTAAGTGAATATTGAATCCTAATTCTCAAGGGAAACAATTCAACATTCAATTAATTGTTGGTATTTTAACATTTTTGAAATATATACATAACTATCAAAAAACAATAAAAAAATTACGGATTCAAGTGCCTAAAATTTTTACCTATATTCGCCCATGTTGAAGGTGATCCGACTTCCTTCTTTGCCTCATAAATTATTTATTTTTTCTTGTTTGTCTAATTCGAGTTATAAATGAGTATCGTACAATTTAATTGTTTTATAAGTCATATAATTGCATTAATCTATATTTGTTGTTTTTAGTTTATGTGATATAATTAAAAATTTTGAGATTAATTAAAATTTTCTTTGATGGGAACTTTTTTTATTTGTTTTAAAATATTTTAAGTTGTTAATTTATTTTGATTTACAGTACTTTTTATTAATTTCTAAATATTTAATTTTTATTTTAGAAAATGTAAAACATCATGATCAAATATAATCAAAATTTAGAAGTTTGAATTTTGAAATTTCAATTGTGTCATATAAATTGGGATAAAAGGGAGTATTATGTAAATAAGTGAATATTATAACAATTAGAAAAAATAAATCAAGGTACTTGATGTGCCTTTTCTTTTCTTATCCATCTTGATACTGTTAGAGATTATTTTTTTTGGTAGAATATGATAGGATAGGATATTCATGAGATTAGTTATTTTATTCTTAAAATAAAATAGATAGTTTTCATTGTTTCAAATTTTAAATGATGAGATAAAGTAATTTAAATTAATTAATTATCATAATTAATTATAGGATAAATTACAGAAATACACACCTTTTGTTTCACTTATTTCCATTATCCCCTATTACTTTTAAAAATCTCCAAAATCCCTTATTTCTTTGATGTATTCGAGTTGCATATTAATGTATCCGAACCAGTATTTAATGTATCTGAGCTACATATTATGTATCAGAGCTAGTTTTTAATGTATTTGAGCTACATATTAATGTATCCGAGATAGTATTTAATGTATCCGAGCTTCAATTATTGTATTCGGGTTTTTTAATTTTTAAGGGATTAATGTAATTAGAAACTTATTAGGTATAAATTGTAATTTCATATTAAAACTATGAGATTTATGTAATTTACCCATTATATATATAATAAAATAATTTCATGTTTTTCCAACAAAATTGATTACTTGCTATTGAAAATTACCAGAACCAATTTAGTTATAATAGTAGTATTATCAAAAAACGTGGTGCGGTGGATAGAGCTATTGTTCCCTTAACTAGAGATTTTGAATTCAAATTCAGGATATAAAAAATCTTTAATAAAAAGCGCTTCTCCCCAAATAGGGTTCTATGCGGCACGAAGCCAAATTAGTTGTGCTCTAATGTAAATTCGAATTCATGACACTCAAGAGAAATAAAAAATAAAATAAAATTTAACAAATGCAGAGTAAGTAGGCGTTTGGCCATGCGATACCATATCACGATATGGAATCGTGAGATGGAATCAACATTTGGAAATGCGATTTTACGCTGATTCCATCTCATAATTCCATATCATGAGATGTGATTCCATATTCTCCAAAAACCATGATATGGGAATTCCATATCATGATTTGAGATATTTTTAATACAAAAAATTGATCCACAAGTTTATATTTTGTTAAAACAACCCACATTTATATCTACTAACCATTTATTTCATATGTAAATAAAATTTATAATCACATCATTACTTTTTAAAATTTATTATTTTCACCAACATATAGTCACTTTAACTCACAACTGAGTGTTGAGTAATAAACTTGTTCTCTTCATTTACTCAAACACCTAATTTATTACTTCTACCGTTTTGTATTTAATACAACTCAAAGTAACAATGTTGGTTCGTCTTCTCGGTCACATGATTGAGAAATGCAGGTTCAACGTGAGGAAATTGTCCGTACTATGTGGGAGAATTTTATTAAAGACCAGTACACTACAATTTATGTTCATTTTTGTTATTGAATTAAAGTTAGATGAAACAGTTATTTAAGTGGAGAACAAAGCTTTGTAATAATTTATTATGCGATTTTATAATTTTTTGTTTATTTGGTAAGATTGAATAAACAATTTGGGCTATTTTAATAGTTTTACAACTTATGAAATTCTTATGTTTATGAGAAAATATACAACACAAAAAATTTCATATCGCATGTCCAAATAAAACTTCAATTTCATCTCATAATTCCATATTATGATATCATATCATTATTCTATATTATGATACCATATCGCATGGTCAAATGGGCCCTAAGTTTGGATGTTAATTTTATGGAAAAATTACTTAAATACACAACACTTCTTTACCTATTTTCAATATTTCCCTACTCTTTTACTAAAATACAAAAATCCCTTATTTTCCCCCAACAACTTAACCGGATACTTTATTAGTTTAAGTATCCGCCCGTTATTAATTAAAGTATCCGCGCTGCTATATTATGCATCCGCCCGTTAATTACGTATCCGTGCTGCTAACAACTTAATAATTTAAGTATCCACACTGCTATATTATGTATCCGAAAAACACTAAAAAAAGGGATTTTTGGTAATTAATGAAAGAGTAGGGAAAGGAAGTAATTTCTTTCTTATACTATGTCATTTGCCTAATTTTTACATCGCTGCTATATTAAGTATCCACATTGCTATATTATGTATCCGAAAAATACTAAAAAAGGGATTTTTGGTAATTAATGAAAGAGTAGGGAAAGGAAGTAATTTCTTTCTTATACTATGTCATTTGCCTAATTTTTACTAATTTTATATGTTTCATTCTGAATTCATTCCAAGGCCCAAGGCGAAAAATAAATAAATTATGAATCGTTATTTCTTATACATATATACATTTTTTTAAATTATTGTCAGTATAGTTAACTACTTATGAGGAAATCAATGATTTTATTTATAAAGATATAATAATGAATTCATTAAAGTTGAAATTAGTTGGGATAGTCCGTTGTCAAATCTCTACGTCAAGACTGCCACGCTAGCAAATTTCGCGGCAAAATTTGGATGTTAACTCAAAGCTTTTACCCACGTGTCCGCTAATTCGCTTCTACACACGTGGAACCCCTGCTAAAATATCACCATGAAATTTTTATTCTTTCATTTTTACCTAATAAATTCTGTATTTTATTTTACTTTTTATACATACTATTTTGTGTTTTAATTTATGGAATGATTTTTTAATTTATTTTGATCTTTTTAATTATATTCAAATTTAATTATATTAATATTCAATATTTTCTTGGGAAAAAGGACGAATATATCCGAACTATTGTAAATGTTATCTAGATACCATTCGTTATACTTTTGAGACATTGATGCCCCTGCCGTCCAAAAACTAGAGCATATATACCTTTTATACTAACGGACATATACATGTCATAATCTTATCCATCGATCCGACATTTATTAAATATTGAATCGGCGGATAAGATTGCGCCACATGTCCCTATTTAGCCTTCTGTTAGAATGAAAGACATATATACTCTAGTTTTTGGATGGCAGGGGCACTAATGTCCCAAAAGTATGACAGAAGGTATCTGCAAATCATTTATGATAATTCGGAGGTATATTTGTCCCTTTTCCCTATTTTCTTTAATTAACATTTTAATAAAGGGAACAAAGACAAATATATCCCCGAACTATCATAAATGATATGCAGATACCCTCCGTCATACTTTTGGGATATTGGTGCCCCTGCCGTCCAAAAACTGGAGCATATATATATACCCATTAATTAGGAATATTCTTAGCCCTTTAATCAGTGGCGGACCCAGGATTTGTGTTCAGGGGGTTTGAAAAATAAAAGTATAAACGTGTAAATAAGTCTTTAGAAATGGGAACCTTGAATTTTTTTGGGTTTACACAACCACACTTCTAGCACGTTTTTTTTTTAAACAAAAAAACTTGAAAAACAGAACTGAAAATTAAAAAAATAAAAAATAAAACGCTATCACAGGGATTCAAACTGGTGACGTGAAGCTTAATTTCAGAAGGACTTGCCACTGCACCATCATTTTCTCCTTGTTATTGAGAGGGTTCAATATATATATATCTATAAAAATACAGAAAATTTATCTTATATATATAGTATAATTTTTTGCCAAGGGGGTTTGGGTGAACCCCTGGATCCCAGGTGGGCATTTAATTAATGCGTAAATCATGGACTTAACGATTTAACTTCACCTGCGTGACAAGGATGACCAGATACAGTTGTATTATCGCGTGTGTGCCGTGTGTCACATGATCCACGTGCATAACCACTGTTTGTACACTTGTAAACTTGTCCAACTATAAATAAAAATGTCGTCCTATTTTAATTAAATACTACTGCCTAATACTTTCCCTTTTTGGCCTAAGGGCAAATCTTACCTTTTTAAAGGAGAAGAAAAAAGGTACTGATGATGGCGGAATGTGTAGAATCAAAGAAATCAATAGTTGGACGTTCGAGAAAAGGTTGCATGAGAGGTAAAGGCGGTCCAGAAAACGCGTTGTGCACATATAGAGGAGTGAGACAAAGAACATGGGGCAAATGGGTAGCTGAAATAAGAGAACCAAATCGTGGAGCACGAATTTGGTTAGGCACTTTCAATACATCAGTCGAAGCAGCCAGAGCCTATGATGACGCAGCACGCCGGCTTTATGGTTCTGATGCGAAGCTCAATCTCTCAGAAGAAGAAGAATCAATAATTTCTTCGGACACAGAAATTAGTTGCATGGAAAACAACATAATCGAGGAATGTTCTGTACTTGAGGAAGCATCCATATTTAAAGATGGAAACGGGGAGTATTTGGTGTGGGATACGCCCGCACCTAATTTGCTTGGCTTGGATTTTCATGGAGACGCTACATCTTTCAATTGGACTGATGAACCTGAAATCATGTATTGATTTTGAGTCCTTACTTGTCTAGTAACTCTTTGGTTTCAATTTTCTTCTTCCTTTTCATTTTAAATTGTGGGGAGAAAAAAACGAAATTTCTAGCTAGTATAGTTAGTTAGTAGGTTTATTAGGCTTTTTCCTTTTTGTAATTTCTTTCTAGTTAGAAATAGTAAAATTGGTCCACTGGTATATATTATTACTAAATAATAAAGGTTATTGTACTGTGTGTATTGGATTTTGTTTTACTGTGTATAATAATTAATTAATTCAATTTTGGAAATGATAATCATACAAATATTTTACAGAGCTCTCCTAAAGCGGAGGATATTTTATATTTTTATTATTACAGAGAAGAGCAAAAACATTTGTTGAGAAACTTATTTCTAACAAAATACGTTATCACAACTGTCTATGATGAAAAATGTGTTGATAATTTTAAAATTTAGTGGAAATAGGGATAGATCAATTTATAAAATTGTACATGAAAACGAAAGAAAAGCGGAAGAAAGAAAAGCGGAAAATAGTAAAAACAAGAACAAGATAAAGCAGAAAACTTATTCTTCTATTAAAATCCCCAAAATCTGATTGTCACGTGTACAAACCACTGCTTTCAAAATCAGGTACTTTCTTGGTTTGGAATTTTCTAGGAGTGAGGCAGACATTCTTATCTACCAGAGGAAGTATGCTTTATAGTTAATAGCAGACATGGTTTAGCAGTAGCTAAACCAATGTCCACACCACACTTATGGAACTAAACCTAAAACTCACCACAACTGAGTTTGATGCCAACATTAACATAGATTGTCATTTCATTCGAAAGAAGATACAAAATGACTTACTTGTTACTGATTATTTGCCATCATAAGACCGGCCTTGGGAAGAGTTTTCCTCATTGCCCAAGCTAGGAATGAAGAATATCTCTTAGCTTGAAGGGGGGTTTAAAGAATTAAACAAGTGTACTGTGGATGTAAATTGATGAATTGGTGGTGTCACAGTTGTACAGTTAGTTAGGACCAATCAGTAAATTGGTTAGAAGAGTCAGTTAGTATGTTGAGTTGGTTAGACCACATCATCATTGTGTTATGTGTATGTATAGCAATGCACATATCACATTTTGTAACTAATTCATTGAAGAAGAATGTTCTCTCTGTTGACCTTCAAACACATTATTGTTGATTCTTAGATATTTTCATCATTCTGTATATTCATAAACTTAACATTTCATATATTGTCTAATACACAAATTGCAAGAGATTAATTTTATACTTATTACAATTACAACTCAAATTCCTCATATTTGTACCTTAGTTTTGGCTAGCTCTGATCATTAGAGTTGGGTAATTGTAATTCCAAATCAACTGATTTACTCAATTGTTTATTTACTTCAATATCCTCTGCACTTGTTGTTGGGTATAGCATGAATGAGAAATAAAAAGAGAAAATGGAAAATGGAAGAACCAATGAAAGTGGGGGAACCAATTTTGGAGGGAAAATGAAAAAGTCATTGCAAAGTGAAAATGAAAAGTCATTTTTACCATATTAGTAGAAGAAAGGAAATTGTTGTCCTTATAGTAGGAAACACTTCATTTAGTTCTTAAAGGGTTAAGAAGAAGGTGTCCCCTCGCGCCGTCGTCGTCGCTCGCTCGACCTCGGCTTCGGATTTGGCAAAAATTTCGCAGGTAAATTCGTTTGAAGTCGTTACTTTTCCCAAAAGACACAACGTTCTGGAAAAAATGGGTCTGAACAGATTTGTCTGAATAGACGCGTTCTTTGCTGCTAATGGCTATAAATAAGAGGTCGTTTTCATAGATTTGTCTGAACAAACACGTTCCTTGCTGCTAATGGCTATAAATAAGAGGTCGTTTTCATTTTCCAAACACTGAAATTTTTTCCTCGATTCTCTGCATACATTTTCTTACATAAACAAAATTGTCGATCGACTGAGTCTGTGTGTGCTCTTGTTGCTGTTCTTGCGTTCGCTGAAGTTATTGAAGTTTGAGGTACCGCTACTTCTTTAATAGGTTAATCCATTTTATCTTGGGAGGAATTAATCTGTAACCTTGGGTACAATGAGGGGATTAAATTTCTTAAGGAAAACAGTGGTTTCTGTGGACTCGGATTAAAAATCATTCTGT
>NW_006238944.1:2280438-2287472 GCF_000226075.1 Solanum tuberosum | reverse complement strand
AAGATGTTCTTCTATCTGACTACGTTGAGTCTGCAGAGGTTCATTAATGAGAACGTTCCAGTTATGTCGGATGAAACTCCGCCTAAAGAACTATTCTTAGTAATAGAAGCATGGACACATTCTGATTTTTTGTGTAAAAATTATATTCTGAGTGGCCTGCAGGATGATCTGTACAATGTATGCAGTAATGTCAAAACCTCAAAAGAACTCTAGGATGCTTTAGAAAAGAAGTACAAAACAGAGGATGCCGGAATGAAGAAGTTCATTGTGGCAAAACTTCTAGACTACAAGATGATAGACAGTAAGACCGTCGTCACCCAAGTTCAAGAATTGCATGTCATAATCCATGATCTCCTTGCTGAAGGATTGGTTGTGAATGATGTTTTTCAAGTGGCTGCCATTATTGAGAACTTACCTCCATTGTGGAAGGACTTCAAAAACTACTTGAAACATAAACGGAAGGAGATGACTGTTGAAGATCTCATGGTAAGGCTGAGAATCGAAGAGGATAACAAGGCCGCAGAAAAGAGGTCACGTGGTAATTCAGCAATATCTGGAGTAAACATTGTTGAAGAAGATCCCACAAAATCAAAAGAAAAGAAAGAAAACATCTGGTCCAAAAAGCAATCCTCCTAAGAAGAAGTTCAATGGAAGCTGCTTCAATTGTGGCAAACGTGGTCATAAGGCTACTGAATGTTGGGGTCCCAAGAAGGACAAGAAGAAGGATCAAACAAATTTGGCTGAATCCATTGGAGAGATGGACGATCTCTGTGCAATGCTTTAGAATGCAACTTAGTTGGAAATCCAAGAGAATGGTGGATAGATTCTGGCGCCTCATGCCATGTTTGTGCCAACAAAGAATTATTTGCATCGTATACTCCAGCACCAGTAGACGAGAAGTTGTTTATGGCAAACTCTGTTGTTTCAAAGGTGGAAGGAACAGGCAAGGTCCTCTTAAAGATGACATCGGGCAAGGTGGTGACTTTGAACAGTGTCTCATACATTCCAGAATTGCGCAAGAACTTAGTTTCTATACCAGTTCTGACTAAGAATGGATTCAAATGTGTATTTGTTTCTGATAAAGTTGTAGTAAGTAAGAATGAGATATATGTAGGAAAATGTTACCTCACTGAGGGCCTCTTCAAACTCAATGTAATTGCAGTTGATATGAATAAAGATTCTGCTTCTTCTTACTTGCTTGAGTCTAAATGTTTATGACATGAACATTTGGGACACGTTAATAACAAAACCTTGCGAAAACTGATTAACTTAAATGTTTTGCCTAAATTTGAGTGCAATAAATCAAAATGTCAAGTTTGCGTTGAATCTAAGTATGCTAAGCATCCTTATAAATCTGTTGCAAGGAATTCATATCCCTTAGAACTGATTCACACTGACATTTGTGACATGAAGTCAACACCAACACGTGGTGGGAAAAAGTATTTCATAACTTTTATTGACGATTGCACTAGATATTGTTATGTCTATTTGCTAAATGGTAAGGATGAAGCAATAGATGCATTTAGGCAATATAAAACTGAAGTTGAAAATCAGTTGGATAGAAAGATCAAAACGATCAGAAGTGATAGAGGTGGAGAATATGAATCTCCATTTGCAGAAATATGTTTGGAAAATGGAATAATCCATCAAACTACTGCTCCTTACTCTCCACAATCTAATGGAATTGCACAGTGCATCACATAAAGACACATGTTATTCTATATGAGAAATGGAAAGGAATTGAAATATTTCAATGTGTGGGGGGTGTCTAGATGTAACATCTCGCAATTTGAAATAGCTAGGTAGAAGCTAAGAACTTGAAATAATCGTTTTTGGAAATAGTGACAAATCTGGAAATTTGCTTAAGTTAGGAAAAATGAGTTTTGGCCATTTTCAAACGGCCATAACTCCTAGCTCAGGATGAGTTAGGAGCAACTCTTGATATGGTTGGAAATACCTTGGAGATATCTTTCCAACGCCGCTAAGTTTGCGCAATTTCGACATCATATGAGTGAGACATGCCTTTCGAAAGTTAGGCTGTTGGATTGAGGAAAGTCCCAATCCGAATTTAAGGAAGGGCAAACTAGTCTTTTCTCTAATTTATTTCCTAATTCGTTTTTAGGGATTTATTAGGGTAAAAACTTATTTTTGTTCAGATTAGAAAAATTAAATTCACGCTTAGGGCTTGGAGAAAAGAGAAAAGAAGAAAGAAAGGGAGAAAAGCCTAGATTTCGCCAAGAACGTCAAGCGTTTGGAGTGGAATTCATCGGGGGGTGATCCCTATTAAGGTATGTGAGATCTTTTAGTGATGGGTTAGCTCAACCACACACTGACTTGTTTCAATTTAGCGATTTTGGGTTGTTTACATTTTAAAAAGTGAAGCTCTTGATTAGTTGTGTTGTTGAAGTTTCTTGTTGATTCGATTCGTGTTTTTGGGTGGATTTTTGAATTAGATCTGTTGTAAGTTGAGAGTACTAATGACCCTAAGTGTTTGGGAAAAGAACTAGGGAAGATTGGAGGGTTTAGAGATGAAAAACGAAGAAACAAAGTCGTCAAACACCTGGGTATAGGGGTGGGGCGTCGCGCCAGCCAGCGCTCCCCAAAAGGGTCTTTGAATGTTCACCCTTGGGGTGCCGCTCTAGCTAGCGTGCCCCAAACTGGTCTATGAATATTGAGGGCTGGCGCCCCGTGCCTCTCAGAGCGCCAGGGATGCCAGTTCTCCCCATTCGTCCCCACCTTTTCGTTCTTGTTCCTAAGCGATGTACCTATGTTTTCTAGTTGATTCCAACACTCTTGGTACATTCAAACATCATGAAATCATCCATAAACATGAGATCATGAACCTTGAATCCATAATCCAATTCAAGGAAAGTTAAGATTCAAGTCATAGAAGTTAAGAAGTTAAGATTCAAGTCATAAAAAGAGAAAATGGAAAGTGGAAGAACCAATGAAAGTGGGGGAACCAATTTTGGAGGGAAAATGAAAAAGTCATTGCAAAGTGCAAATGAAAAGTCATTTTTACCATATTGGTAGAAGAAAGGAAACTGTTGTCCTTATATTAGGAAACACTTTCTTTTGTTCTTAAAGGGTTAAGAAGAAGGTGCCTTCTCGCGCCGTCGTCGTCGCTCGCTCGGCCTCGGCTTCGACTTCGGCTTCGGCTTCGGCTTCAGCTTCGGCTTCGGCTTCGGCTTCGGCTTCGGCTTCGGCTTCGGCTTCGGCTTCGGCTTCGGCTTCGGCTTCGGCTTTGGCTTTGGCTTTGGCTTTGGCTTTGGCTTTGGCAAATGATGTGATTGATTGATAATATTTTTTGGACAAAATTTATTTAATCAATCTTGTTAATTCATTTCTTTCCTCTTATAAATTAATTCATAATGTTAGTTAAATAACAGAATTAATTTCGCAACGAATTATTTGAAATTCGCGCGTAACGGTAAATTCGTTTGAAAGGATTTGTTCCTTCCGAAAAGTCGTTACTTTTCCCAAGAGACACAACGTTCTGGAAAAAATGGGTTTGAATAGATTTGTCTGAACAAACGCGTTCCTTGCTACTAATGGCTATAAATAAGAGGTCGTTTTCATTTTCCAAACACTGAATTTTTTTCCTCGATTCTCTGCATACATTTTCTTACATAAACAAAATTGTTGATCGACTGAGTCTATGTGTGCTCTTGTTGTTGTTCTTGCGTTCGCTGAAGTTATTGAAGTTTGAGGTACCGCTACTTCTTTAACAGGTTAATCCGTTTTATCTTGGGAGATATTAATCTGCAACCTCGGGTACAGTGAGGGGATTAAATTTCTTAAAGAAACACAGTGGTTTCTGTGGACTCGGATTAAAAATCATTCTGTCTATTTCATCTTTTTCTGTTTCTGTATTTCTGACTAACCTGAATACAGGAGATAATACTTGTCTCCATCTTTTGGCCCCACAAAAATCCATATAGCCCAGCCAATACTATGATTGACCCTACAACTATGATATATTTCAAACAATGATCAAACATATGCTAATTTTTTTACTAAAAAAGTTATAATTAGCTAAGTAACAATATGAAAAGAAAGTGTGTCTTTATATGCGCTTACATTCCAAGGTATAATTTTTCACGAAGCAAAATCCAATTGAGAAATGCAGAAATAACCAACAACAACGGATTGAACATCGAGACTTTTCTTAATGCACCACGAGTTAAGGAAAAATACTAATGACGTAGTCACAGCTCCCTGTTTTCAACATTAAATAAAACGTATCATGATCATAAACAAATTAATATGATACTTTCTAATCTTTCTTTAATTAATCAAAGAAAAAGTGAAATTTGCAACTTGATATTAAATAGGATAAGTTATCCATGATTTTAGCATCTCTATCCCAATTTATGTGGATTATTCATTTTTTGAAAGTCAAACAGTTTAAGTTTGGCCGAAAATTTGTACATGAAATCTTTATAAATTTTTGAATGAAATTTATATATTTGTAAACTACATAAAAAGTACTAAAAGTCACAATAATTGACAATTATATGCAAAATTTATAGTAAAAAGTAAACTTGTTTGAATCCCAAAATCTAAAAGATGTCGCGTGAATTCGTTATATAAGTTTAATAGATAAGTAAAAGAGTCGTATATTATAAACCACAGAGAGAGCTCTAATGGGGTTTAAAGCCCATTCAGAAAGTTTAGGGACGATGCAAAAGCCAATAATGACACTCCCCACACTTGCCATTAAGCACATCAATGTTATGCATGTATATGGTGTAAGATTAAATACTTTCAGGATCTTGAACACGATAATCTTACATAGAGATTGTTAGGGGCACATACCTGATGCAGAAGACATCATTACAGAGAGAAACGGAAGCGTTAGTCGTAAATTGGTTTCTACCTCCTTGCCCTAACTTTATGTTACCACAACTGTCAGCGATGGAATTATTGTAGAGAATATGTGGTAACCCTAATGGGTGGAGGGAGGACCAATTTATAGAGGTTATGACTTAATCTACTACGTCCATCAAGTAACCAATGTACTGACGAGATCTATTTCTTATTAAATATTATTTATGGTATTACTTGGGTTACAAGTAAACTTGGGCCATAAGTAAGAAATAATTAATAATAATTAATAATAATTCTTACATTCTCCCACTTGGCCCAATGACCATATAACATTAATAATAATATTTCATAAATATTAGTTGTGCATATAATAAATCTCTTCTATAATGTCCATCATACATACCACAATATAGCAAACTACTAATACTAGTTATGGCGGTTGTACATAAATTTTAAGCTACATACTTCCTTCCTCCATATACTACTACATTAGGAACTCATCATACTAGGTTCATAAGCTATAAAACATATAACATTATGATCCACAATAATGTCTCATAGAGACTTATCTTGTAATATCTCAAGACAATAATGTATACACCATTATGAGAAACAAGAAATTCATTAATGTATATCAAAAACACATAATTTGAGCTCAGAGTGTAAAAACATCATAAATGTATAAATCATAAGTACAACCAAGACCCATTCTTTGAACATGTTCTTTAAATGTCTTTGGTTGTAAGCCTTTTGTTAACGGATCTGCAATCATGAGATCAGTTCTAATATTCTCAAGTAACACTCTTTGTTTCTGAACTTCTTCCTTAACAGTAAAGTATTTTAATTCCATATGTTTGGCACATTTGGAGTACTTATCATTCTTGGAGAAGAATATTGCTACAACATTATCACAATAAATTATCAGCGGCTTGGTAATGGTGTCGACAACCCCAAGTCCTGAAATGAAGTTCCGCAGCCATAATGCATGAATTGTGGCTTCATAACATGCCACAAACTTTCTTTGCAGTTTTTTTCATTAATCCATTCCAGGATTACTTTGATATCTTCCTAGCATTCTGACCGCAAAACTAATATCCAATCTTGTGCAAGTTTGAACATACATCAAACTTCCAACAATAGAAGATGAAGGAATTGATTTCATTTCTTTTTGTTCTATGTCATTCTTTGGGCATTGCATGAGATTAAATTTGTCCCATTTTTTGAATAGGAACTATTCTTAATTGTTCATGTTAAATCTCTCTAGAACTTTTTTGATATAACCTTTTTGAGACAGTCCCAATAATCCTTATGATCTATTACAGAATATTTCTATCCCTTTCACATAGGATGCCTCACCCATATCTTTCATTTCAAAGTTCATAGAGAAAGTCTTTCGTCTCACGCAATATGCTTAAATCATTAGCAGCAAGTAAAATGTCATCAACATATAGGACTGAAAATATAAACTTACTCCCACTGATCTTTTGGTATATACACCGATCAACGGTAATCTCCTTAAATCCAAAAGATGATATGGTTTCATTAAACTTTATATACCATTACCATGAGGCTTGTTTGAGTCCATATATTGACTTCTTTAGCTTACACACCATTTGATCTTTTCCTTTAATTTTGAAACCCTCTGGTTGGTCCATATAAACATCCTCCTCAAGGTCTCCATTAAGAACGACAGTTTTCACATCCATTTGATGTAACTCTAAATCATAATGAGCTACCAAGGCCAAAATAATTCTTAATGAGTCTTTCTTTGAGATCGGTGAAAAGGTCTCTTTTATAATCAATGCCTCCTTTTTTAGTGTATCCCTTGGCAATAAGTCTGGCTTTATATCATTCAATATTATCATTAGAATCGCGTTTGGTCTTGAAGACCGATCTACACCCCATTCTTTTAGAATTTTCTAGTAATTGAACAAGATCCCAAACTTTGTTGTATTCCATGGATTTTAACTCTTCATTATAGCATCAATCCATTTATTAGATTCAGTGCTTTCTATGGCCTGTGAAAATGAAATCGGATCTTTATTAATTCCAATGTCAAAATTTGACTCTTGTAAATAAATCACAAAATCATCTTAAATGACCGATTTTCTAAATGGCACTGTTTGTGGTTCATTTGCTTCAGATCTTTGTGAGTTAGTTCCTTTTTGAAGTGTTTCACCCAAATGTTGTTCAACATTGTTAAA
>NW_006238944.1:2278129-2280422 GCF_000226075.1 Solanum tuberosum | reverse complement strand
ATTTGTGATTGGTGCAGAAGTAGGTACATTCATAGGCAATGAAATATTTACCCTTACCTCATTAATTTCCACACTTTGTCGTTCAACACTCCCACTAACTTCACCATTCTCAAGAAATTTTGCAAATAGATTTGGACATTGTTCAGATTCGTTATACTTTCCATAATATTCACCACCTCTATCTGACCTAATGATTTTCACTTTTCTATCTATTGTCTTTCAACCTCATTAACTTACACTTTGAGAGCGTCCGCTGCTTGAGATTTTTCTTTCAACAAATAGATAAATCCATAACGTGAAAAATCATCGATAAAGGTGATAAACTATTTTTCTCCACCTAAAGATGGAACATCAAAAGGTCCGCAAATATCAGTGTGTATAATATCAAGAAGATGAGTGCTCCTTGTGGCACATTTCTTAGTATGCTTTCCTTTAATGCAATCCAAACATATATCAAGATCAGCAAAATTCAAATTCGAAAGAATTTCATTCTTTACTAATACTTTTAATCGTTCTTTGGGTACATGACCCAAACGTTTATGCCACAAATAAGCAGAAGTTTCATTTAGTGAACTACGTTTAATTCCAACATTTTGATGAATAGTAAGCAGGGATTCAGAAAAATTATTATCAAGTTTCAATTTATATAAACCATCAATAAGAACACCATAACCATAAAAAATAGTATTCTTATATAAATTGAAACATCCATGTCCAAACTTAAAATCAAATCCAGAAACATCAAGTCTTGAAAGGGAAATCAAATTCCTAGAAACTGAAGGAACATAAAGAGTCTGTAATAGATCAAGGTGATGTCCAGTCTCCAAGATCAATCGATAAGTCCCTATGCCTTCAATTTGAGCCTTCATGCGATTTTCCATGAACACGAAATCCTTATTTGGATTTGTAGTTTGGATCGTAGTGAATCCCTGCAACATAGTGGATATATGAATAGTTGCACCAAAATCAAGTCACCAAGTATTATTAGGAACTTCTTCTAAATTTGATTCGAAACATACAAAAGCACTAAATGTACCTTTCTTTTCAAATTAAGCTTTACATTTCAGGCAATCTTTCTGATAGTGTCCTTCATTTTTACAGAAACGACACACATCAGCCTTGAGTTCCTTATGAGCATCCTGTGGAACTTTAGCAAGTGCTTTTTTAAAAAAAACTTGTTGGCCTTCACTTTAAGTCCTTTACTAGCTCCTTGACCTATGAGGTTAATGGAATGACCTCCTTGTTTCTTAAGTCTTGACTCCTCTTGAGTAAGCATACTGGACAATTCACTAACATCTCACTTATCCTTAATAGTGTTATAGTTAATTTAGAATGGTCCATACTCAAGAGGCAATGAGTTCAGAATTAACTGAACCAAGAAGGTGTCATCCACTTTCATCCCCAAGGTCTTAAGTCTTGCTGCAATGTTAGTCATCTCGATGATATGATTTTGCATACTACGCGACCCATCAAACTTCATGGTCGTGAGTTCAGCCATTAGTGTACCAGCGAGAGATTTATCAGCAGAACGAAAACGTTCTTCCACAAACTTCAGGTATTTCCTGGCACTTTCTGTTTGTGTAAAAGTACTCTTAATGTTGTTAGCAACAGTCATTCGCATGAACATAAGGCTTAATCTGTTAGAGCGTTCCCATGATTTATGAAAAGACTTCTCATCCTCACCGCTCTTATCAGTATTGGCAGTAGGTTTGTCATTCAGCAGAGCCAAGTCAAAATCCATTACACCTAAGTGGAACTGTACTTGTTCATGCCATTCAGAGAAGTTCAATCCATTGAACACAATAATAGACGAAGCATGCAAATGAAGAGGAATAACTGCAAAATAGATATACATGCTCACAAATTAGAAAATAATGTGAATTCAGTAAAGCGATAAAAATATATCGTAATTCTCCTTTGGGTAGATACTACGACACATTATCATAATTTAAATGCCAATTTTATCTTTAATAGGTAATTGAATATTTTTTAATCAAACATATACAACATCTTTGGATATGCAATATATGTTTGACTAAAAAGATTAATTTACCTCATAATTTTCACTATTCTTAGAATGATTGATTCACCTTTAGGTAAATTTATAAGTTATAGCAATAGTGAAAGTCAATTCATCTATTTATTTTCAATATAGGCATTTCATTAACTTTCATAGATAAACGACAATTTTATGAATGCACATTTTTCTTAACCATACTAGTTTGACCACTTTGGTGACTAACAAACTATAGAAACATAATACATGCATCAAGTGATCATAAACATGATATGT
>NW_006238944.1:2273371-2277158 GCF_000226075.1 Solanum tuberosum | reverse complement strand
ATATGTATAGACGTTAATTTCTCTAGTTTGGCCATTTTTGTGACTAACAAACTATATAAATACAAATGCACACATAATATCATAAAATTTTGTGCATGTGAATAATTTTATACATTTTAGTTTGGCCACTTTGGTGACTAACAAACTATAGAAACATAATACATGCATCAAGTGATCATAAACATGATATGTATAGACGTTAATTTCTCTAGTTTGGCCATTTTTGTGACTAACAAACTATATAAATACAAAGCACACATACTATCATAAAAATTTATTGTTAAATATAACGACCACTTTAATTTATTGCACAATTTAAAAACAAAACATAATTATTACATTATGGGAAAATTAAGATCGTGAAGAACAAAGTAGTGTTTCCTCAAAAACTGAAGCGCAAACTGATTAGACCGAATAGGAATATTGACCACTTAAAATTACTCCAGGATAACACTTTAGTTCAATTTTGCCGACAAAAAATTCTTTAAAGTTCAAACAATACTTACACACCCTTACACAAGAGAATTTATTGTTTGTATCCCCAAATTCTGATTCACTGATGCGGTGAAGAATACTTAAATAGGAACAAGAGATTCAACGCAATAGTCTTTATGTCTTTGTGTGTTGATTACTTAATTCAATTAGTTGCAAAAGTTTTCATATGCACGTGTTTTATACATGAAGATTATCAGTTCAAACAAATCAGACTCTGATACCACATATAAGATTAAATACTTTCAGGATCTTGAACACGATAATCTTACATAGAGATTGTTAGGGGCACATACCTGATGCGGAAGACATCATCACAGAGAGAAGCGGAAGCATTAGTCGTAAATTGGTTTCTACCTCCTTGCCCTAACTTTATGTTACCACAACCGTCATCGATGAAATTATTGTAGAGAATATGTCGTAACCCTAATGGGTGGAGGGAGGACCAATTTATAGAGGTTATGACTTAATCTGTTACGTCCATCAAGTAACCAATGTATGGACGAGATTTATTCCTTATTAAATATTATATATGGTATTACTTGGGTTACAAGTAAACTTGGACCATAAGTAAGAAATAATTAATAATAATTCTTACATATGGAGCTGCATACTTCTCATTTAGCTTTGTCTAATTTAACCCACAAAATAACAACAAAAATATTTGTTAGAACTAGCTTTTTAACTTTTCAAATAAGATAAATAACATTTTTAGTCCCTATATTATTACCTTATTCTGATTTTAGTTCTTGTATTATTTCACTAAAGGCATTAAGCCTTCAATTAATATAAATGTGTGCTTTTGATCCCTAATACTATCAGATGTTAAAAACTTAACAGACTCACATATCAAAAAATAAATATACAAAAAGTAAAACAAAAAAACATAGGCTAAAAATCTCCTATGGTTGCTCGTCTTTTTCAGTTATTTATTTTCTTATTTTTTATTCGGATAAATTTTTAACATGCGTTAGTATTAGGGATCAAAATCATACATTAACATTAATTGAAGGTTTAATGTGGTTAGTTAAATAACATGAGAACTAAAACTAGGATAAAGTAATAATTCAGAGACCAAAAATGTCATTTGCCCTTTCAAAAAATTAAGAATAAGTAAAATTAAGTTGTATGAGAATTTTATGAGGAGGTTTAACTAGTAGATTTACATGAATGATTAACCAAATGGCATCAGTAAGACTGCACACTATAAGTAAAAAAGGTCCTAAAAAGAAGTTGGAATGGGCAAAATTGGCATCTATGCCTGTATTTTCTGCATATTGACCAATCACAACTTTGCCATGATATAATGACAATAACATTGCACCTCCAACACATACTATTGTACCCCAAAACTTGGCTTGTCCTCCTATACTTCTTAATCCCAATTTTTCTATCATGCACCCAAAAAAAATAAAATTATTTACAACAATTTATTTATTTATTTATTGGGATAAAGGCATAAGTACCGCATAGATTGTGACTGAAATCTCAGAGACAGACTTTAATTAAACTAAGGTCTTATTATCCCTAAATCCATTTTTCTTGTAATTTTGTACATCTTTTTGGCTTACGTGGCATCCAAACATCTCTCACGCGCCTCAACTACGTGGAATCACAGAGTGTGCCACTAAGCCAAAAAATGTACAAAATTACAAAAAAAAATGAATTCGGAGAGGTAATAAGACCTTAGTTTAGTTAAAATATGTCTCTGAATTTCAGTTATAGTCTAAGGGGTACATGTCCCTTATGCCTTATTTATTTATCACGTTCCAACATGTATTTTTTTATTTATTTTTTTACTTTTGAAATGTAGAGAATTAATTAATTACCCCAAGGGTACGGCTATGATAAAGGTGAAAGCTGGAATTAGATTATCAATGGCGGAAGCAATTGTTGGAGTTGAATTCTTTATGCCAATGAACCATGCATATTGGTTCGCTGTTATCCTGCGATAAAATAAGAAGAAAAAGAAGTAAGATTTCGAGGGTATAATTATAGGGAAACTTACGTAAATTCCACTAGTTTAGGTGTTATTACTTAGATACACTTTAGTTTGCAATATTACGTATCTTACCAGATTTTTTATGCCTCTAGATACGTTCAAATTTTTTGGTACCTTTATATACGTCCAGATACATGAATCTTTGATACATGGAGTCAAATTTAGGTGTAATTTGTTCTAGATACATTGTATCCAAGTGGATTCACATGTATCTGGGATAAATAGCACATCTCGCTCGCCTCTCTCCCATTCCCCTCGCCACTCTCACATGCAGTGGCGGAGCCACCTTACAATGAGGGGGGTCATCCGACCCCCCTTCGGCGGAAAATTATATGATTTATACATGGTTAAAATAATTTTTTAGGTACATATAGTAGATGTTGACCCCCCTTCGGCTACTTCGTGTGTCTATATTTTTAGATTTTGAACCCCCTTACTGAAAATCCTGGCTCCGCCACTGCTCACATGTATCTGATATCCCAGATACAGGTGAATCACTCCAGATACAAACAGATGCATGCATCTAATGTGTATCTAGTGTGATTCGCATGTATCTGAGATACATACGAATCTTGCTCTCCTCCCTCCCAAATCTCGCTCACCTCTCTCCCTAGTTTTGTGTATCTGGTAGCAAAAATGCATGTATCTAAGTGTAAAATACGTTGAAAATTCTTAATTAATGATAAGATACGTAATATTTTAAAAGTATAGATAATACTAATTTATATGACAGTTTAGTATATCTAATAATTATGTAGTTTTCCCATAATTATATACAACAATTATGGTTTAAAAGCATAAATAAGTTATAATCCTCAATATGATTCTAAATTGTTCATATCCTTTATTTAACCGGTGGTTTCTATGTCATCATTAAAGAATCTTTTTATGTGGTAGAACCTCTTCCGAAAATATAAGATTTTTATTAAGCCGTAGGGGTGTTCACGGGTCGGTTTGGATCGGTTATTGATCAAAATCAAAATCAAACCAACTTAATCAGTTTTAAAATTATCAAAATCAAACTAAACCAAATATAATATACATTTATCGGTTTGGTGGTTATCAATTCGGTTTGATTTGGTTCGGTTATTAACCATACACAAAATAAAAGAAACAATTCATTCAAAATGTGAAAAAGGTGACAACAATCCATTTCCAAAAACGAGAAATTAGTTAGAATGACTTAAATTACTGAACTTTCGATCACTAAATTTACTATCATTAAAGCTTTAAAATTCACTATATTGGCCTAGACAGAAGATACAATAACATTTTCAGTTCCACAAAGAATTG
>NW_006238944.1:2249453-2273243 GCF_000226075.1 Solanum tuberosum | reverse complement strand
CATTTTTGCTTTCAATAAGTAAATTATAAAGAAATTTTAATGAAAATATGTATAAGATCTATAAAATTGTTTATAAAAATAATATATTAAATATGTATATTAATAAAATATATGTATATAATTCATCGGTTCGGCTCGGTTATTTCTTTGATTTATTTCGAATAAAACCATAACCAAACCAAATACTATCGGTTTTCAAAAATCTAAAACCAAACCAAATAAAATCCAAATAAAATCGGTTTTATTTTATCAATTTGATTCCATTTTTCAATTTGGATCGGTTTTTATCCAAACCGTGAACACCCTATTAAGCCGATTGCCACCTAATTACTGAAATACTACAATTAGTTATTTCAACATGGAGAAAATAATTCGTTTGTTACTTTTCCATTGTGCAACTCACATGCAACGTATAAAAAGTAAGGAAAACTTTTGGTTGAGTGTAATTATTACTCCCTTTGTCCCATATCAATTTATGTGAAAATTTCAAGTCAAACAGTTTAAGTTTGATCGATAATTTGCTTATGAAATCTTCATTTTTTTAAATGAAATTTATATTTGTAAATTACTTAAAAAATACTATAAGTCACAACTCACAATATTGAAAATTTAAAATATTTAAAAGATATATGAAAAGTTTACGATAAAAATTATTGTTGATTTGGTGGAGCATTTTAATAATTTTAAATTATGGTAGAGTGCTTTTTCCAATTCCAATTCCAATTCCTTTCCTGCCTAGTTACATTTGTTTGGTGAATTACTTCATTTTGTCAGTTGATGACCATTGATGTCATCTTTATTATTATTTGGCTTAATTGCCATTACTTTGTAATAACGCTGTGATGGTGTCCGTTGTTAGTGTTTCATGGCAGGGTATGTAGTGGTCAACTATGACCTTTCTTCTCCATATTATTTCTCTTTTATTTTTGGTAATCTATGTAACTTCTATCTTCACTATTTACTACTTCATTATCTTCATATCTATTGCTAGGAAGATATCCTCAACTATAAATAGTGATGGTCTTCATTTGGTTTAATAACATAAGAAAATATAGAGTGCATCAAAATAGTCAAAAAAGAGAATTCTTATTTGTTGAAGGGAGATGTTCTTTTTGTGGAGCTTTGGACTCAACTCTTGTCCAGAGTTTGTTGACTTATACTTTGTGTTTAGGTTGTTGTATCCTGGAGGGGACAAGTCAAGAAGGACTATTGCTGGACCGGTGAAAACATTTGTTGCAGTAGGCTTGAATCTCCTTAAAGAGAGCGAGATATCCACGTCTTAGCCTGAAGAGATTTTTATTTCTTCATTTTATTTTCAATAGTAATCTTGTAATTTTGTTATCTTGTAATTTTTCACTAACAGATAGATTTATTTAAATTTTGAAATTCAAAATGTATTGAGATATTTATCAATTATCAGTTTATTTTATTAGTTAGTCCACGTCATTGTACTGTTAGTTGGTTAGAGTCAGTTAGGAGTTTGTGAGCTGTAGCTTTCAGTGTCAATTAGTTTAGCTTTCATTATTAGTTCTATAAATAGATTAGCTCATGAGTTGTAAATCTCAAGTTGCTCAATTCAATACAAAGAAATTCTTCTCACATTCTTCATATGCTTCTCCAATGGAGATTGCACAGTATTCACCATTTTAGGTGAATTCTTCACTTTCTAATTCATCAATTTGACATGGTATCAGAGCGAGGCTGCTCTCATTAGATCTTTCGATCTATTCTCCAATCAATCCATCGATTTCTCCAAATTTTCTTCCGTGTTCATCGCGAATCTGCAATTGAGGATTTGCTGCATTGCACTGAGGATTTTCTGCATTTGCACTCCCTTGATTCGACATCATCTCAGTCACTTGTAAACTCAGTAATTCTCTGTATTTGATTCATTATGGTGGAATCCACAGATCACAGCACCAGTTCGACAGGAAACAATACAATCGACGTAAGTAGTCATCTGTACATTCATCCATCTGATAGTCCATCAGTTTGTATTCGAGGGAGTATGTTATAGGTCATGGAGGAGAGGTGTGATAAGATTCCTTTCTGTAAATAACAAGTTATTTTTCATTATTAGGTAATGTAGGAGATCAACCCTCAATTCACCCCAACATTGCCAATGGGAAATGTGTGATAATATGGTCACATCATAGATACTTAATTCCCTTGGAAAAGAAATTGCAGACAAGTAGAGTATGTTTGTGACTCCTTGGAACTGTGGAAAGAGTTAGAAGATCGTTATGATTAAACAAATGGAGCTAAATTGTTTCAGATCCAAAAAGAAATAAATGATCTGAATCAGGGTGCATTGGATATCATTGTATACTATACTAGGATGAAGAAATTATGGGAAGAGCCGAGTAATTGAAATGTCAAAGATTAGTGTAGTTGTGTCTGTAATTGTGGAGGAAAGGACAACATGCACAAGGCAAAACAGGACAGAAAACTCGTTCAATTTCTCATGGAGTTGAATGAAGTATATACTGTAATCAGAGGAAATATGTTGATGATGAACCCCTACCATCTATGGCTCAAAATTTTGCTTTGTTAGTTCAGGAAGAAAAACAAAGAGAGATCAAACCTAACAATCAAATGTTCATGGAGGCAAGCTCAATGAACTCCTCTATGAATTCTTCTATGCATGCCAGTTCTTCAGGACCTTCAGGTGGATCTAGTTCTTCAGGATCATTAGGTGGAAGGCAACAATTCAGAAACAATTATTCTGCTTCAACTAGTTACAGTGGGAGACCAAGACCATTATGTGATTATTGCAAAAAGTTGGGGGACACCAAAGATAAATGCTACAAGCTACATGGCTATCCAAAAAACAACACTAATGGCAATGGACCAATTTCAAATGGTTATGGTAACCAAAACATATATAATAATGCTCAGAATCAAATGTCTTAGCTTTATTACAATCCAAATCACATGTCTGCTAAAGGAAAAGGGATAGCAACAAATGCATATGGTGTTGATGATAAGCCTAATGCAGAAAGAAATGATGGATCCTCACACTACTCAAATCCTAGTCTCACCAAGGATCAGTATGAGCTACTTATGAACTTATTGCAGTAGTTTCAGGTGAATAATGCAAGAGAAACCAATGAGGATCAGATGTCAAGTGGAGTAGTAAATTTTGCAGGTATGATATCTTGCAACTCTTTCATTAAATTTGACAATCTTTCATATGGATGTTATAAGACAAAAACTGATGTATGGATACTAGATTCAGGAGCTACACATCACATGACCTCTAACAAAAGCCATCTCTCAAATATCATAATCTTACCTTACCCTTTATTAGTAGACCTACCCAATGGATATAAAGTCAAAAGTTACAGAATTTGGAAGTGTGAAACTTGATTCTATGATCACATTGCATAAAGTTCATTTCATTCCATCCTTCAAATATAATCTGATTTTCATTAAATCCTTTATCTCATATTAAATACATTGCTATTTTTTCTAATTCCTCTTGTATGCTGCAGGGTCTATCCACGAAGAGGCGTCTAGAGATTGGTAGAGTGCAAAATGGACTCTATTTTCTGTACTTAACCTGTTTACAGAAGAAATATTTAGCAGTCACTTAATCTATTTCTTTTCATAGCAATGCAATAGGTTGTCAACATAAAAATCTTTCCTATTCATATTCATGTACTCATTTACCATTTGCTACTCCATGTATCTATTTTCCAACTATAATGAATACCATTCACAATAATACAAATGTTATTCCTGATTCTGTGTCTTCACACTTGTCTCATGATGTTAGCACTGATATATTGTGGCATTACAGAGTTGAACATGTATCTTTTGCAAAAATGAAAAATATATCTTCTATTCCTGTGACATTTGCTACAAAACAACCTTTCTCCTGTGGTATATGTCCTATGGCAAGACAAACTAGATTGCCTTTCCCATCAAAAACTCACAGCACCACTAAAATATTTGAACTACTTCATGTTGACCTATGGAGACCCTATCATGTAGCAACAATGACAATTTCAAATATTTCATAACCTTAGTAGATGATTTCAGTAGGTCTACTTGGACACATTTGTTAAGTTGCAAAAGCAATGCTTTACACATCCTTAAAGCTTTTGTCAATATGGTTGAAAATCAGTTTAAAACCACCATTCAAACCATTAGATCATATAATGGTCTAGAATTCACCAGCCAGGAGTCTACTCTTTTCTTCCAATCCAAAGGCATAAATTCACCAAAAATCATGTCCATACAAACCACAACAAAATGGTGTCATAGAAAGAAAGCATAAATACCTCTTAGAGACTGCTAGGGCTTTGATGTTTCAATCCAAACTACCAGTAAAGTACTGGGGTGAGTGTGTACTCACAACAACCTTTATCATTAATAGACCTCCATCTTCCATTCTCCGCAACAAAACTCCTTTCACACTTCTATATAACCATGAACCTCAATATTCCCATATGAAAAGCTTTGGTTGTTTGTGTTATCCAATCACCCCAAAACCCCACAGAACCAAATTTGATCCAAGAACTACTCCATATGTGTTTGTAGGATATCATTTTGGTACCAAAGGTTATAGGGTGCTTAACTTGACCACTCACAAAATTCATGTATCCAGGGATGTTATGTTTCATGAGATAGTGTTCCCTTTTTCTATGATTGACAAGTTCCCTTCCCATACATTTGGTTCTTCTCCATCTTTTGTAATTGACTACTCTCATGTTCCTGTAGTTGAACCTTCTGTCAACTTACCTACCATTCCTATTGAGAACAATGTGCAAACTGATCATGAGCCTGCAAGAGTAACATTTCCCAATTTGTCATCAAATCATTCCATTCTCACTTATCACCACTCCACTAATCTTGTACCACCAGTGATGAGATCTAACATAATTCCTAAGACACCAGCTTATCCCAATGACTATGTCCATACTGGACATCACCCTGCCACATCAGACCCTCTTGTTTCCCTACATACCTTATTTTCTAACTATCATCATGTGGGCTCTAACATTTTGTATCCTGACAGTCAGTCTTTAGTTTTAAATGTCTCCAATGATTGTGAGCCATCTTCATATGAAGATGCAGCTATGGACCCTGCATGGCAAGCTGCCATGACACAAGAACTTTCTGCTCTCCATGACAACAATACTTGGACTTTTATTGGTCTTTCCTGTGGAAAGAAGGCTATTGGTTGTAAGTGGGTGTACCAGATTAAACACAAGTCAGATGGTACCATAAAAAGGTACAAAGCAAGGCTTGTTGTAAAGGGATATACTTAACACTAAGGCATAGATTATATAAAAACTTTTTCTCCTGTTATTAAGATGACAATCGTGAGGGCTTTGATTGCTATTGTTGTGAAAAAATATTAGAATATCTACCAGCTTGATGTAAATAATGTTTTTTTCCATGGTGACTTACATGAGGAGGTTTATGTTGCTACCAATTGCACACGCAAGTGTACGTGATTGCGTAAGTAATATAGATTCTTTAAGAAACGAGTTGTCGTTCCCAAGGGACTTGTCAATTAACTATTTTTACTAAATTATATTGTTCTAATTATTTATTCAAGAGTGTCAAAAGAAAAGAATGCAGGAATAAAATAATAAGATTACTTACAATAGTTGGAAAATCCCAGGGCTGCAGCATGCAATGAATCTCATGTATCATATTCTTCTTGGCTTAGAACTAATTTTAGTTGTCAAGTTACTGGTTTACAGGGTTAATTATATGAGTCGGGCTATACACCTCTAGTCGCCTACTCCAATTAGCTATTAACTACATCGTTGAGCGGGGATAAATAGACTAACTGGCGAGCATTTATATTTCATCCTGTTTCGTAACCAAGCAAGTTGTTCGTCTGGGCGTCACTCCTAAACACAAATCACCTCAATCTAATGGGTCGATCGAGCTCTCTATATTCTCTGGTCTATCTAACCTCTTCTCTCCCGATTTTAAGGCTAGACACTAGATTTATTCTATGGTGCGCAAGCATAAAATAGTGAAACAAGAATATAAAAGTAACTTATAATGACAACCAAGAATTAATTCATAAACCTCAAATAATCAACATTCAATTCGTGGCTACAGCCCCAGAACAAGGGGTTTAGACACTAATCTCTAAGAAAATAAAGAAGAAGAAAAGAACCCTAAAAAGTATTGACGACTTTCTCTTCAAAAGTGCCTCTTCCTTGACTATTGATGTTTTTCCAATAATTATTTCTATAAACTATTTATAGAGGCAGAAAACCCTAATTAAAATAATTAAGTCCAAAATAAATTGGAAAACCAAAACCAAACGGAATTTGATTTCCGCGTGAACAGTGCTCGTCGAAATTATGCGGGTCTTCAATTGTTGCTGCTGCCTGACACGTGCTCAACAGGTAAGTTTCCTATAGCAACTCTAATTCTTCCTTTTGTAATTCATACATTTATATATTGTAATATTCAATTTAATCTATTAAGCTGCTTGCTTGATTTCCTCCTTCAATCTTTCATAATTAATTCGTTTTAACTTCAAACTTCTTTAACTTTACCTCAATTTAATCCTACAAATAAAATACACTATTTAGCACAATTCATAAAATTCATGCTCAAAAAAGACAAATATAAATAATAAATGTGAGTCAAATAACGATTAAAAATATGTATTTTTGGCCTCACATCAGTTTATATGCAACCACCTCCAGGCCTTGAGCTTCATGATTCTGGCTTAGCGTGCAAGCTGAACAAGTCCTTATATGGGCTGAAACAATCCAACGGGCAATGGTATGCCAAGCTGCCTGATGCACTTAGGTCAAGGGGCTACACCCATTCTCTCAATAATTATTCTCTGTTCTATAGAAAAAGGGAGTATTCTACTGTTTTTATAGCTATGTATATAGATGACGTATTGCTCACATGTACTGACATTGAAGAAATAAATAACTTGAAGGGGTTCTTACACACTAAGTTCAAGATCAAGGATTTGGGTAAATTGCACTACTTCTTAAGTCTGGAAATTCTATATACTGCAGTGGGAGTCATCATTTCACAGAGGAAGTTTGTCCTAGATCTTCTCAAAGAGTATCAGTGCTCTCAATTTTCCAATTTTACTTCACCACTTGATGCAACTGTTAAACTTAGAGCTAATGAGGGTAAACCTTTATCAGATCCTAGCTCCTGCAGAAAACTAGTTGGGAAACTTAACTTTCTCACTAATACTAGGTTAGACATTGCATATGGAGTCCAACATCTTAGCCAGTTTATGCAGAATCCTAGAGAGCCACACATGCAGTCTAATTACCACATGCTCAGGTACCTTAAGAAAGATCCAACACTGGGTTTACTTATGACATCTACTGATGATTACAAGGTACAGGCTTTCTGTGACTCTGACTGGGCTACATGTCCTGATTCAAGGAAGTCAGTCAGTGGATATATTGTATTGTTAGGATCTAGTCCTATCAGCTAGAAATTTAAGAAGTAGGAAACCATTTCACTTTCTTCAGTTGAAGCAGAGTACAGATCCCTACACAAGGTAGTTGGAGAGCTAACTTGGTTGGATTGATTGTTTGATGAACTCACCATTCCTAGAAATGGTCCTTTCCCTATTTATTGTGATAGCCAATCAACATTACATATTGCTCGTAATCCAGTTTTTCACGGAAGGACAAAACATATTGAGGTTAACTGTCATTTTGTGTGAATCAAGCTTCACGAAGGCCTCATTTCTTTGCATCACATTGGCACTGGTGACCAACTGGTTGACATGCTTACTAAGGCACTTACTGGAATCAAGCATACTACACTACGGGACAAGTTTGCATTGATATCGCCTCTAACTTGAGGGGGCGGGGGGGGGGGGGTATTGAGATATCTATCAGTTATCAGTTCATTTTATTAGTTAGTCCACATCATTGTACTGTTAGTTGATTAGAGTCAGTTAGGAGTTTGTTAGCTGTAGCTTCAGTGTTAGTTAGTTTAGCTTTCATTATTAGTTCTATAAATAGATTAGCTCATGAGTTGTAAATCTCAAGTTGTTCAATTCAATACAAAGAAATTCTTCTCCAATGGAGATTGCACAGTATTCACCATTTTAGGTGAATTCTTCACTTTCTAATTCATCAATTTGACAAAATGTGTCATATAAATTGGGACAAGGGGAATATTTAATTTATTTCCAAGTAAAGAAAATTCTTACCCGAAAATAGAACACAAAAATATCTGGAAAAGAATAGAGATTGTCAACTTGGATTTGTTTTTCCTGTCAATAATAAGATGCATGAGTAAATAAGAGAAATGTAAAATAAGAAAAAGCTGAAAAAAGAGACAATTATGAATTATGATAAACCATTATGTTATCGATTTCTATTTTCAGGGACGAATGAGGTAATACCCATCAATTAATTTGCCAAGAATAGAAAATTCATCCTTCATTAGTTATATCGAAAAATGACCTCGTATCTTAACTTCCACCTCATGTTTTTTAAAAAATAAAAAAAATAAAAAATCAATGTGTCTCACCCAATTGGTTCTAAGATCTCGATTAATATAGACGTGTTGCATAAGACTTATTAAAAGGAGAAACGTTCATTAGTTTTAATTTTACTATTTTCAGGACTTGAATATGAGATTTATAATTAAAAATAGAGTCATCTTTTTCATCTCATCATAAATAGTGATAATCTACTTGGCTTTAACTTGTTTACGAAGTCAAAATCAAATCTTTTTGTTGGCCGAAGCCAAGGGAGGAGAATATATATATATATATATAATGGTGAACGAACCAGCTAATTCGTATTACAAATATATTAAGGAACTACTCCTCCGGTTCACTTTACTTGTAGTTCTTATGAAAAATAAGTCATTTGTGAATGGATCGAAGGGAGTATTCGAAGGAGAATAAATGTTCCTAGTAGATATATATTTTTCTGAACGACCAAATATTATAACAACTGCATCTGTTCCTAATTACTTGTCCATTTTTAATTTGCATACCTATTAAGAAAATAATGATTGGCATACAGAGTTTACCATTTTATCCATATTAATTATGAAGTGAATGAATTAAAAATTTAAGATTTTCAAGAAGTTCTATCTTTTTTCAAAATTAATTAATTGAGGATATAATAGGTAAAAAAATTGTTCCTTTCTTGATTTGTCAAAATGGACAAGTATAAAAGGAAAATTGAACAAGTAATAATAAACTGGGATGCGAAAAATTGTCCCGATGCAAAAGGTACAATTGTCAAGAGTACCATACATTACTTACTCCATCCGTCCTAATTTATATAGGAAGAAGGGATATATATATATATATATACCTCTCAAAGAAGAAAGCAAATGGAGTAATAGAAATAGTTGCAAAAATAGGCCTATAAGCTGACTGAACGAAAGCATTCATGCCACCATCCATCACTAACTTTGATATTATTACCATTCCGGCATACGCAACTTCTATGATCATCATTACCACAAAAATCATCAATTCGTTCCCCATTTTCTTCTTTCTTGATAAAAACGCACCCGTAAATTTCAATGGGTGGCAGGGTGGGGATATATATATATATATATATACAGAGGCGAATCTAGGATTTTTCGAACATGGGTGCACCAAGTAAAATGTATTGAAGTGAGAATTGATCCTTCATCCTCAAGGTTAAAAGCTCAACATTTAACCATGTGGACCATTTAGACTTCTTGTAGTACGGGTGCAAGAATATAATATTATACAAAATCTTAAAAAATATACATATAAAATATCTAGTTTAACGAAAAGACCACGGGTGCGGATGCCCTTTTTTTTGGCTCTAGATTCGCCACTATATATATATATATTAATAGGTGAAGTGAAATGGTGATTTTTATCTGATAAAATATTAGCGCATATTGGAACTATATATATATAGTGACCAATTGCTATAGTAGAAAAAATATTGCAAGCTTGATTTTGAAAGGAGACGTAAATGTTGGATATATAACTTTGGAAGACCAAGTAGAAATTAAAACATGTGTATAGTGTACATTTGCCATCATTAAAAGTTTGATAAAAATTTCACACTGTTTAAAATTATCCACTATAAGGAACTTTTATGTCTAAATTAATGTTATAAGTTTTATGGAAAAATGTCTCAAATATATCCGAATTTCGACCGAAATTGCTGTAACAATATCGAACTTTAGAAAGGATCTTTTACCTGTATCCACGTGGACATCATAAATATTGCATCATTATAAATAATAACGTGTCCATGTGGGCACATATATACCTTTAAAATACACTATTAAATAGTGCAGGGGGTTAAAAGGTACTTTTCAAAGTTCGATATTATTACAACAATTTCAATCAAAATTCGGATATATTTCGAACCCTTTTTCCTAAGTTTTAACTTATGTGGACAAGAATAAAAATAAAGAAATCTATGTATTTTTTTTTAGTGGAGATATGGTTTCCAAATCATGGTAAGTATGATCCTTTTTTTTATCTAGAGAGAAAAGATAAAGTTCTCTTTTATTTTTTTGAAAGAGAGAGAGAGAAATAGTAATCTTGTGCAAGAAAACTTGGTTTTCCTTAAATGTTTTAGGTAAAAAATAAGAATTGTTTTCCGCAATCAAATTTCATAGCTTTTAGGCCGTATATATAAGATGCATTACATTTGAGGCAAAAGAACATGTATACCACCAAAAAGGAAAACTATTTATAAATGGCTATTTCTTATTTTTATATCATTTTGTTTTTCACTACTAACTCACGTTTAATGTCATCACGGTATGCATATACTATGCTGATATCAAAGAGGAAGAAATAGTGCTTCTTTGAAAACACTACTCAGTTACTTCTTGATACTATAGAGTATATATACTATGATGACAGTTTCTCCTTCATACTATTAGTGTATATATACTTTGATGACATCAAGGAGGAAAACGTAGTGTTTCAGTGAAAAGACTGTTCAATTACTACTAGAGTATATAGATACCTTCAGAGTATATACTAAACGTAAGTCAAGTAAATTACTAAACGATAAGTATTCTAACCTAATTTGACTATAAATAGGAGGTTGGAGGTTCAAATTCCTGTAATATTAAACTTTTTTCTAAAATGACTCAGAAATAAAAGACAAATTCAGCCTTATTGGGGACTCAAACTCGGGCTGCAACTATGCGAATGCGAATGACCATTCCATTCACGCTGCAAACCAACAAGCCAAGAAGCTCAGTTGCTCAAGTAGTATCATTAACGTTATTTGTAGGAATATTTCTATTTTTAGATTTTTAAATATATCTAATACTAAAAAATTTCAACGAAGCAATGTCGGTCAACCCCCATGACATAGGATGAATCCGCTCCTGTACTCTGATAATATCAACAATGGTTTAGTGAATTGAACAAGAAGGACAGTCAAATAAATAGTTTGGATTGAGGTCTAATCAAAATAAATATATTAGATTGAGTCCAATTTAAAAAAATATTTTGTCTAATAAATTCAATGGGCATAATTTTCCGAGTCTGAAATCAAAAGGGCAACAAATTTTTTTGAAAATTCCAAAAGGGTAACTCAATTAATTATGAAACCAAAAGGGTAACAATTTTTAACACCATTTAAATTAGGTTTTTTAAAACGAGGCTCAAATTTCAATGAGCCTTGCTCAAATTCCAATGAGCCTTGTAAGGCTTCAGCCGCCAAATGAGCCTTGTAAGGCTTCAGCCACCAATGAGCCAATCGGTTCGTACCCACCTTTTTGTTTTTCTTTTAATTTTTCTTTTTAAAAAAAAAATACAACTTCTGAAAATAGCTAAAGATATTTAATGAATTTAAAACATCTATCGTATATGAATGCTTTACATGTTTGTACATAAAATTAATTGAATAAAGAATTGTATTTAAAAAAAGGTAAATTAGTCAAAATACAATTATTCACATTAACGGTATTAAATAAAATAATTGATTGCTTACACCTTGTTTGGATGGTTGTTACTCGTTGTATTGTATTGTATTGTTTGTTTAAATACAATGTTTGTTTTGATTATTACTTAAATTCTATTGTATCGTATCGTTTAAATCCATCGTTATGTAACGATGAAAAGACCAATTTTGTGTAACGACCGATTTGGTGTGATCACGTCGTTACCTTAATATTCTATTCTCATTTTGTATTTAATTATTATTTAATAATTATATTTCATCTTTTATCCTATCTTTTTATAGTAGCTCTACCATGTAGCATACTTTTCTCGTAGATTTATCATTCAAATTATAAGTGTGTGACATTATGTAACAATGAAGAACGATAGATTCTGTTCAAAAATTATATTCATTAAAACAAATAAACAATATAGTACGATACAATATACCATAATACAATACGATACATTATAAAATAATACATAACAACCATCCAAACTAAGTTTATGATGTATCAATGGTTTAGGAAATATTGATATTGAACTCTGCAACTTTTATAAATAGGTCTCTTTGACGTACAGTGTCGGTGTTGAATTCTGTATATCTCAACATTAAATAATGGTACTCTATTTACCTGATCAATAGCAAGCAGGAGCAACTAGTTTTTTTTTGTACTTTATCTTTCACAAAAAGAAGAGTAGAAATGTACTAGTACATACTTCTTTTTCCTTTGTTTTTGGGTTCCTTTGGGTGAAATTAAATTGACAGTTGGAAATGGAGAGATGTCTTTTTCAATTGAAGAGCCTGAAATATTAGTTGTGAATAAGGAGAGACGTTTGGACATAAAAATTGTGTTTTTTAATCTCATTTAAAAAATAGAACTCCTTGTGTTAAATTTGTTTTTTTAGTCCGCTTAGAAAAATGTCCTTTTTTATGGCTACTTTTTAATTTCAAGCTTTTGTATATATGTTTAATATCATAAAACTAAAGGGTAGTTTGGTGTATTTGACATATCTTTAGTTTATGACGACATGATTCAAAAGTTTTCTTCATTTTCTTAACGTTGTGTCAAGTCAAAATAGAACAAGCAAATTGAAAATGGATGGAGTATTTATTTAAGTTTAAAATTCAAGTTATGTTTAGACATGTATAAAAATTGAAATTTATCACGATCCGAAATCGAGACATCATAGCTCCTACCATTAACCCCCACCCCAATAGACAAGCCAAAATCCAACAAAACACCAAAATATAAACAATAGGGAAGCAATAATAAGACGGGAAAAATATGCGACTAAGTAAACATATATTAGTTAATTATTTAACATAGCTATAGTTTTAAAAAATTACTTTTTTCCACTAACATTTAACCAAATTTATGTGAGTCACGTCCAAAATTTATATAATTCAATTCCTAATTATTTAAATCCAGAATTTATATATGCTTATCCCAGCTTGTATATAATTATCCTGTTGATACATTTGATTTGTATGAGTTCTGAAAAATTTCTTAATGTATAATTTTCGGTTCCTAATTGTATAAATGGAGAATTTGTATATGTTTATCCTAACTTGTATATAATTATCCTGTTGATACATTTGATTTGTATAAGTTCAGAAAAATTCCTAGATGTATAAATGCAGAATGTGTATATACTTACCCTGTTTGGTTTTGATTTGGGTAAAAACCAGGGATGTATGGAATATTTTGCACTTTTATATTGTATTGGATTGTTCGAATTATGGTAAATTACTTATGGGGGCGTTATGGTATGGACCTATAATTCTACACAGTTATTGAGGATTTCAACGGGATTGAAACTACTCTGTTGATAGGACTAAATAGACTGTTATGAGGTGTTACATAGACAACTAATGGTAAATAGAAGTAATGTGCTCATAATATACATAATTATTGGAGTGAACAAGAATTTCTCTAAGTTTTGGCATAAGGTATATGATGGTTTGCATGTTAGTTAAAGCTTGGTATGTGAAATATGGTGTGAAGTTTCCATTGGACGTGATTCAATAGTTTTATCTCGATTAGAAAGCACTATCAGATTTGGAATTAGTGCTATCAGCCTTGGGTGGGCCCGTATCTGTCATGAAATGCTTAAATGGAAAGACACGGAGCCATAGTTTGAAATTTTTGAAGGCGATAATGTGTTTGCTAAAAACTCTTTTATGTTTTGTTAGTATTAAGAGTGTTGGCTTCAGTAGAGTACCGTGAAGAGTATGTGGGGTTTGCTAAACTGAGTATGTGTATGATCATAATGAGAACCAAACTAGTTGATGGAGGGTAGCTAGAAAATCAAAGAGATGGAGTCATATGAATGAAATGTTGGATATGGACACTACTGAAGGAGTATCTGGTGATATTCGACCTTAGTTTCGTGCATTCTTATGTTACAATCTACTTCATTTTGGACATGACTTGGGGTATGATTTGTTGCCTATGCCACACGAGTTTCCAGTTCTATGGGTGGATCCTTAGTGATGGATCGGATGTACCGATTCTGCAAAGTCCTCTTGGTAGGGTAGGATGCTTATGCAAACTTTGGTCACTTCAAATATGATAGATTTGGTGTTGTCTTTGGGCAGTTGGAGTTTTCCACTAGTTCTACACGTACCACTTTGTTTATGAGAAGTTATAAAAGAGCTACCATGAATAATTATAGTTGTCCAACAGTCTTATTATTCATCTCGTCATCGGGGTCATGTTTCAATTATGTGTGATTGGATGTAGGGATCATTGGGTATAGTTCTACCGTTCTTAAGAGTTGTCTACAATCTCAGCTACTAGTCTGTCATTCCGACAATGTTGTTAGGGATTCTATATGCTTAGGTGTATCTCTTGCTAGGTGGTTACTTGATTTTTTTTTTGTTTGGGTTAGTTAAGTTTGATTCTCCCGTGATGGGTACTCAATGTCTAAAGATCAGATTGTTATAACTTATGCTCATGGAAAGATTTAGTTGTGAGAATAAAATCTTGATAAGATTTGTGATGATTTGTTCATTATGAGTGTGGGGTGGTTGGTTCAGGTTCACTACTGCTTGTAGCTAGTATTGATTCAGAATGTTATCATGGTTATATGAGAAAATATTTGTCATGATGGCTGTGTTATTGTCCAGTGAGTTTCGGTTCAAATTAGATTCATGAGTTAGTTTATGGCTTGGTAATCACTCCTGATCGATAGATCTGCCTAAGTTGATTCGAAAGTTCAATTCTTAGACGTTGATCTTGATGGAATGGTCTTAAGGAGGAGCTCACTTGGAGAGATGGACACCGACTCTAAAAGATCATAATTCAGAATTTTTTAATGTCAATTATTCTTCCTTATGTTTGAGGACGAATATGATTTTTAGTGGTGGATAATGTAATGACCTGAGAGGTCATTTTGAAAATTTTCATAAAATTACCAATTTACCTCGTCCGATAGTAGACCTGAGTCACTTCTGATCGGTTTCTGAGGTTGGTTTTGAAAATCTTTTGAAAAGTTAGGATTTTTGAAAGTTTTGAGTTTTGGAAGGTTTAAAGTGGTCAAAGTGATTTTTGGTGTCAATTGGAGTTTCGAGTCTCATAATGAAATTCTATCAGTTCAATCAACTCTAGAATGCAGAATTTTCTCTAGAGAGTTGTCGATTTCAAATTTAGAGTTGTTTTGTGGATTTGAGGTCTTAAGTTGAAAGTTAAGGTGATTTTAGGGTTTGAGTTGATTATGGTCAACATTCAAAGTTCAGATTCTCGAATCAGATATTTGATAGTTCCATTGGATTTAGGGGATGATTTTAGGCATAAGAAGTCTTGGTTCAATTTTTGGAGGTTCTGAGCTAAGTTTGATCTTTTTAGGCGTTATATTAGTTTATTATGACTTTCATGGATTTTGGGTCAAGGAGACCTCGAATTCATATTTCGAGCGTTCCATTGAGTCTGGAACGTTGAATTTGGTTGGGAGATATATTTGATTTATGTGTATTGAGGTTCGAACGAATCCCAAAGGTCTTTTCGGAGACGTATATGTTGGTTGTTTATCTGGTGTCTACTGTAACTCACGTTCGCAAAGGGTTGATCTCTTACACAACCTTTGCGTTAGTGAAGACCTAATCGTGTTTGAAAGGGGTTGAGTTATTTGATCCTCACGTTCGTGAAGGCCTGCTTGCTTTCGTGATCGTAGCGTTCGCGATAGACCTATCACGTTCGCAAAGAGTCATATTATTCGAGGATCGCATTTGCGATCAGGGTGTTGCGTTTGCGATGGTTGTATAAGCAAACCCGAGTTCGCATTTGTGAGGCCTTGGAAATGTTAATTCCAAATCGGAGTTTTAACCCCATTTCTCCATTTTCAAATTTTGTGAGCTCAATTTTGGCGATTTTAAAGAGATTTTTCGAGATTCATTGATTGGGTAACGATTTCTAGCTTTCTTACTCTTTTATCCATTAATTATTTCATGATTTTGATGATTAATCATGAGTTTTGATTCCAAACTTTGACGGTTTTTTTTAAAGGCTTAAGGTTTTGATAAACTGATGAATTAAGACTTGTTTGAGCTCATTATTTTAAATGGTTTTTATCGGTAGTTTCCAAATCTTTTGGGTAATGCAATTTTATACTAAATTTTAGATTTACCCCCTTATTTCTGGTATTTTTGACCCTATTTTCCAAAAATAATGATATGAGTGTTGTTAGTTTTGAATTCTTATTGTGTTTTCTTGTTTGAATAACTTGTGTTGATTTGGATGTCGTTCAAAGGGGTAAAGTTCAAGTGTCAGAGTGATTGTGTGATTTTCTTAAGGCAAGTGGACCCCTAGACCTTTGTTAAGCTTGTAGAATCTTGTATTCCTTGTGTTATGTGTTGGGAGTAATGAAAATTGATGATGAGATGAATTGTTAACTTTAATTGATCTTAATGATAAAAAAAAAAAGGGATAATGAAAAAGGCAACGTGATGATAATTTGATGTGTGCAATGTGGTGAATGATTGGAGTGGTAATGTTGATACATCATTGATGAAATACTATGATTGAGTTGTTATAAATTGTGCTTGATACACAAGTTGTCATCTCATCATAATTATGTGAACATGCTTATTTGCATCGGTTCTGAAACACCGTGATGAGACCTATTGTGATGATTACGCCAAAGGAAAATGGTTCTGGCGACATTGAAGGGGAAATGATTCCGGCAAGTGAAATATGTCAAAGGAAAATGGTTTCGACAGATACATAGACCTTATGTATCCCTCATGGGCTACAATGTGAATCTCAGTGGATGTGTATCGTTAGAACACACATGCATCACATTACCTGAAATTGCATTGCATTACACATCTTTTATCATTTGTGAACCGTGAGTATTCCTTTGGTGATCTTGTGATTGATAAACTTGATGTTGACATTGATAATTTGTATTGTTGAAGTGTTGTTACTAAACTACAGTATGTGCTATGTGAATTGTGAACTATTAGATTGGGACGATCATCTCTGTACATATTGTAGTTTGTGGAGGTTCAATTAGATGTGATGGGAGTATCCGTATTCTTCCTTATTTTACCTTATGCTTAGAGGTTTGCTTACTGAGGATAGTATTGTTTGGTCCTCACCCCTTGCTGGATCATCGTGATACTCTTCTTCTTCTCTACTTCGTCCGAGACTTTTATGGGGTTACTTGACAGGTAGTTGTTTGTCACTTCAGCAAGCCCTTTTGTTCCTTATTTATGTTCTTGTTGTTGTAACACCTCGATATTTGAAAGAACTAGAAAGAGCTAGAGTTAGAAAGAGTCATTTTTGGAAAGAATGACAAATCTGGAAAATTGGTTAAATTAAGTTAAGTTTGAGTTTTGGTCAACTTCAAACGACCATAACTCCTAGCTCAGGATGAGTTAGGTGTGTTTCCAGATACCGTAGGAAATATCTTTGAATTATCTTTCCAACGCCCCCAAGTTTCCTCAATTCCAAGTTTGTATGAGTGAGATAGGCCCATTGGAAGTTGGGCTGTTTAAATAAGTCTAATTCGGATTATGGAAGGGTAGTTTGGTCTTTTCCATGCCCAATTACTTTATTTAGATTTTAGGAGTTTTATTGGAGTCTAATCAAAATTTGATAAGTTTAGACTATTGGAAAACACGCTAGGGCTTGGAGAAAAGAGAAAAGAGGAGAAAGGAGAAGAAGGGTTCAGATTCGTCAATATCGTGCAATTTTGGTTGTGGATTTCGCCAAGGATTCAATCCTACGAGGTATGTGAGATCACATAGCGTTGGGTTAGTTCACCCACGCACCAATTATGATTCAATTCAGCGAAGTTGTGTAGTTTTGAAAGCAAATATTACAAGTTCTTGATGATAATTCGTTTGAAATCTTGTGGGTTCTTTTTGTTGAAGTTTCTTGAGTTTGATTCATGGTTTTGGGAGTGTTTTCGAGTAGAATCTTACATAGATTGATGATATAGTTGATTCTAAGCATTAGGGGAAAGAAGCAATCAGATTTAGAGGGTTTAGAGTTGAAAAATGAAAAAGAAAATTTAGGATTTTCTCGGGAATGGGCTGGGGAGCCGCGCCTCTCAGCGCGCCCCAAAATAGTTTCTGAAATTTGACCTCTTGGGAGTCGCGCTAGGCAGAGCTCCCCAAGTCAGCCTCTAAAGTTTCAAGGCTGGCGCCCCGCGCCTCTCAGAGCGCCAGGGACGCCAGTTCTTCCACCTTTTCCCACTTCTTTCTGTACTAGTTCCCTAGCAATGTACCTATATTTTTTAGTCGATTTCTACACTCTAAGGTACGTCTAAACATCATGAAATCATCCATAAACATGAGATCATGATCCTTGAATCCATAATTCAATTCAAGGAAAGTTAAGAGTCAAGTTAAGAGAAGTTCATAGTGTATTCCAAAAGTCTTTTACAAACGTTTTTACTTTATTTTAAGGCTTGAGTTTTGAGTTGAGTAAAGAGAAAGAGTAAAGTTTATTTCTTCAAATGATTATACGGGAACTAAGTATTCCCAAGAGTTTAAAAGTTTTCACATTTAAACAAGAGAGGAAACACCGATTTCCAAGAGTACCTTTGAGCTAGTTTTTGTGTAATTATCTCAAACCAAAGAAAGAGTTTTGTTTTTAAAAACATATGAGTTGAGTATATTTTGGGAGTAGTATTGAACACCGATATGAGGACGAGTTCATAATAACTCAAGTCTCCATAAACCGCATAGCCATCATGGGTAGAAAGGATCATACTTTTTAGATGACTCCTTAGTGCTTTTTAGCATAGACTAGTGGATCCACTTATTTGAGGCGTTCTATATCATGGAAAGGTATAGGACAGTTCTGGTAGCGTGGGCGAGACGATCACTTAGGCTCATACTGATGGTTGTGAGTTAGACAAACTCCCACAATATTATATTACTTTATATGTAACTGAGTTGCTATTGTATTTCTTTAATACTTTGAGTTGTCACCTACTACTTTAAATGCTTTTTATAAATTGCACTATTATTGTTGTTTTTACTCTGCATTTGAGTTGAGTTATTCATGAGTTGAGTAAAGCCAAGGTAAGTGTTCTTTTTAGATTCTTTTCAAGCTTATGTCATGTTTAGTTTTCCCCTCACATACTCGTACATTCAATGTACTGATGTCATTTGACCTGCATCATTTTATGATGCAGACACAAGTAACCAGGATCAGCATCCAGCTCCCCATTGATCCAGTTGAGCACTCAGAGTCAGTTGGTGAGGCTCATTGCTTTCCGGAGGACTCCTTTTACATTGTTTTAGTACTTCAGTTGTTAGGATAATCGGGGGTCTTGTCCCGACATCCCTATTTGTTTTATAGGCTTCATTGACGAGTAGTTATAGTTCTTTAGTTTTTCCATTTTCAGTTGTATATGTTAAGACTTGAGTTGCCATTTTGGCTAGTTTAATATTCCTTAAAATATTGCATGAGTTGTCCTTTGAGACTGTGTTCTGTTATTTAAGTCTTCCTCTATAAGTTAAGCCAGGCCAAGGGTTCGCTTGGGGACAACAACGATTATCGAGTTTCAGTCCCGCCCAAGGTGTAGGCTCGGCGCGTGACAAACTTGGTATCAGAGCTTAAAGTTCAAGAGTTCTAGGGAGTCTATAAAGCTGTGTCTGTAGAGTCCTAGTTATCGGTGTGAAGCGCGCCATATCTATAATTAGAATGCTGCAACATTTAGGAAATTCCTTTACTTATTTGATATTCATTTTGTGCGATAGAGTTTATCTCTATAAAGTTTCCTTCTAACTCATGATTGCGCCTGTCTTTCAGTTAATCATGCCTCTACGAAGAGCTGTCAGAGGTCGTGCTGCTAGGCTTGAGAAGCAAGGGATACCAAATGCACCTGAAGTGCAACCTCAAAGAGAAGTCACCAATGCTAAATTTTGGGAAGCAATCCGAATGCTAAGTCAAGCTCTGACCAACCAGGCTGGGCAACAAAGAGGAGCTTGATAGGAAGAGGCTGTCACTTCGACGATCCGCGAGTTCTTGAGGATTAATCCTCCAAGTTTCACTGGTTTAAGCACTACTGAGTATCCGTAAAATTTTGTTGAGGAGGTTCAAAAGTTATTTGAGGTTATGCAAGTTGTCGATGCTGAGCGAGTAGAACTAGTTGCATATCAACTAAAGAATGTTGTTAGGACTTAGTTTGACCAGTGGAAGAAGAGTAGGGCTGAGGATGCATCAGTTTTAAGTTGGGCTGTGTTTCAAAGTGCGTTCTTAGGGCGTTTCTTTCCCCGCAGACTAAGAGAAGCCAAGGTACGGGAATTCCTCCCCCTTAAGTAGGATTCGCTAAGTGTTCATGAGTACAGCTTGAAGTTCACCCAACTTTCCTGATATGCTCCACAGATGGTTGCTGATATAAGGAGTATGATGAGTCTATTTTTTGCTGGGTTGTCTCGTCTATCAAGCAAACAGGGCAAGGCAGCTATGCTAATATGGGACATGGATATAGCAAGGTTGATAGTTTATGTTCAGCAGGTTGAAGAAGAGAAGTTGAGGGATAGGGAAGAGTTTAAAAACAAGAAAGCTAAGACAGGGAATGAGTCCGGGCAGCAAATGAGTAATGTGAACCGTTCTTCCTTTCAGCAAAAGCAAAAGGGATCTACTCCATCATCTGCTAGTGCACCTGCACCCGAAACAAAGGTGAATATAATGGTCAGAATTCGCAGAACTTCAGAGCTAGACCTGTGCAGTCTCAAGGTAGTGTGGCACCAGAAGATAACTAGGCTCCTGCATGTGCTAAGTATGGTAGGAACCGCCCAGGTAGGTGTCATGATTGCTCCACAGGTTGTTTCAAGTGTGGTCAAGAGGGTCACTTCATGAAATAGTGCCCTAAGAACCGACAAAGTAATGGGAATCAAGGCAATTGAGCCCAATCTTCATCAGTTGCTCCACCAGATATGGTTGCACCTAGAGAAGCTATTTCCGGTACTGGCAGAGGAGCAAACCACATTTATGTGATCACGAGAATTCTCCAGATGTTGTCACTGGTATGATCAAAGTCTATACTCTTAATGTTTATGCTTTGATAGACCCAGGAACGAGTTTATCTTTTGTGACTCCTTATATTACGATGAAATTTGATTCTCTTCCTGAGAAACTTTGTGAGCCCTTTTGTGTTTCTACACCGGTTGGGGAGTCTATTCTAGCTGAGCGAGTCTATCGTGATTGTACCATTTCCGTCAATCACAAGAACACCATGGCTGATTTAGTTGAGTTAGACATGGTTGATTTTGATGTCATTCTTGGTATGGACTGGCTTCATGCCTGTTATGCCTCTATCGATTGTAGAATTCGAGTTGTCAAGTTCCAGTTTCCTAATAAGCCAGTTATAGAGTGGAGTAGTAGTTCAGCAGTGCCTAAGGGTCATTTTATTTCATACCTTAAAGCAAGAAAGTTAATTTCCAAGGGTTGTATCTATCACTTAGTCTGAGTTAATGACTCTAGTGTTGAGACACCTCCTATTGAGTCAGTTCTAGTTGTGAGTGAGTTTCCAGAAGTCTTTCCTGATGATCTACTCGGAGTCCCTTATGAGAGAGATAGACTTCAGTATAGACCTTCTTCCAGATACTCGTCCTATATCTATTCCGCCATATAGAATGGAACCAACAGAGCTGAAAGAGTTAAAATAACAGTTGAAAGATCTCCTTGATAAGGGATTTATTCGACCCGGTGTCTCACCTTGGGGCACTCCGGTCTTATTTGTAAGGAATAAATATGGTTCCCTTAGGATGTGTATAGATTACCGCTAGTTGAACAAGGTTACCACCAAGAATAAGTATCCTCTTCGATCAGCTTCAGGGTGCCGTCTGTTTCTCTAAGATAGACCTCAGATCAGGCTACCATCAGTTAAGGGTGAGGGAATGTGACATTCCAAAGACAGCATCCAGGACCCGTTATGGTCATTATGAGTTCCTAGTAATGTCTTTTGGTTTGACCAATGCACCTGCAACATTCATGGACCTTATGAATAGAGTATTCAAGCCTTATTTAGATATGTTTGTCATCGTGTTCATTGATGACATTCTAATCTATTCAAGAAATGAGGAAAATCATGCTAGCCATCTCAGAATAGTTCTCCAAACTCTAAGGGATAGAGAGTTGTATGCCAAGTTCTCTAAGTGTGAGTTTTGGCTTGAGTCTGTGGCATTCTTAGGCCACATTGTTTCCGGTGACGGGGATTAGAGTTGATACCCAAAAGATAGAGGCAGTACAGAATTGGCCTAGACCCACATCTCCAACTGATATTAGGAGTTTCTTGGGGTTGGTTGGATATTATAGAAGGTTCGTATAGGGGTTCTCGTCTATTTCGTCCCCTTTGACCAAGTTGACTCAGAAAATAGTGAAGTTTCAATGGTCTGAAGCTTGTGAAAAAAACTTTTAGGAATTGAAAAAGAGGTTGACTACTTCCTCGGTGTTGACCTTACCAGAAGGTACTCAAGGTTTTGTCTTATATTGTGATGCGTCTAGAGTTGATTTGGATTGTATGTTAATGCAGAATGGCAAGATCATAGCTTATGCCTCCAGACAATTGAAAGTTCATAAGAAGAATTATCCAACCAACGATCTAGAGTTGGCTGTCGTAGTATTTTATTTGAAAATATGGTGTCATTAACTCTATGGTGTTCATGTAGATGTGTTCTAAATGCAAGCATGCACGAGTCAAAGGAGGCAATTCAGAATGAAAGACATGCAAACCAGAAACGGAGGAAGCCGCCCTTGTAGATAAGATGGCCGAGATACGAAATAAGAAACTCGCTCACTTAGGAATCTCTTTCAAATAGAAGGACCCCTTTTGGGATAGACCGACCCCTACACGAGAGCGATAGTGAAGCCAATCCAGGCGACGGACAACCAACTTAACTGGAGAGCCTAAACGACATTATTGAGGTGAACACAAGAGTCTTCAGTATGTGTTTAGTCAGAAATAGCTTAATATGAGACAACGAAGGTGGTTAGAGTTACTCAAGGATTATGACATGAGTATTCTTTATCACCCAGGTAAGGCTAATGTTGTTGCTGATGCTTTGACTAGATTGTTTATAGGCAGTACCACCCATTTTCAAGAAGATAAGAAGGAGTTAGCAAAAGATGTGCACAAACTTGCATGATTAGGAGTTCGATTAATGGATTTCACATAAGGAGAAGTAGTGGTGATGAATGGGGCTGAATCATCATTAGTGTCAGAAGCGAAAGAGAATCAAGGCCAAGATCATATTTTGCTTGAATTGAAGGCAAATGTTCATAAGCAAAAAGTATTAGCTTTTGAACAAGGGGGAGATAGCGTATTGAGGTATCAAGGTAGGTTGTGTGTACCAATGGTGGATGAACTCCAAGAGAGAATCATGGAGGACGCTCATATCTCCATATATTCTATCCATCCGGGTTCCACAAAGATGTATCATG
>NW_006238944.1:2245874-2249359 GCF_000226075.1 Solanum tuberosum | reverse complement strand
GTAGAGCATCAAAGGCCTGGTGGTATGGCTCAGCATATAGAACTTCCAGAATGGAAGTGGGAAATGATCAATATGGATTTCATCACAGGTTTACCAAGGTCTCGCAGGCAGCATGAATCTATTTAGGTGATTATGGATCGAATGACCAAATCAACACATTTTTTGCCGTTAAAGACTACCCATACAATAAAGGACTATGCCAAGTTATATCTTCAAGAGGTAGTTAGACTTCATGGGGTTCCAGTTTTGATTATTTCAGACAGAGGTGCACAATTTACTGCACAGTTCTGGAAATCTTATCAGAAAGTCTTGGGTTCAAATGTGAACTTAAGTACTGTCTTTCATCCTCAGATAGATGCTCAAGCAGAGTGCACCATTCAGACCTTAGAAGATATGCTGAGGGCCTGTGTGATTGATTTCAAAGGTAATTAGGATGAGCACCTACCTCTCATTGAATTTGCTTACAACAATAGTTACCACTCTAGCATCCAGATGGATCTGTATGAAGCTATTTATGGGAGAAGATGCAGATCTCCTATTGGATGGTTTGAAGTTGGTAAGGCTGGGTTGATAGGACCAGACTTAGCTCACCAAGCTATGGGGAAAGTGAAAGTCATTCAAGAGAGGTTGAAAACAGCACAAAGTCATCAGAAATCCTACACTGATGTCAGAAGAAGGGAGTTAGAGTTTGAAGTAGATGATTAGGTATACTTGAAAGTTTCACCCATGAAAGGTGTTATGATATTTGGTAAGAAAGGAAAGCTTAGTCCCCAGTATATTGACATTGGTAATGTAGCTTATGAGTTGGAGCTACCACAAGAATTAGCAACGGTTCATCCGATATTTCATATTTCCATATTGAAGAAGTACATGGGAGACCCTTCACTTATTATACCAACTGAAGATATTGGTATCAAGGATAGCTTGTCTTGTAAGGATATCCCTGTTCAAATTCTAGACCCTCAGGTTCGCAAGTTAAAGACCAAGGAAGTAGCATCAGTCAAAGTTCTTTGGAGAAATCAGTTTGTTGAGGAAGCTACTTGGGAAGCTAAAGAGGATATGAAGAAAATATATCCACATCTCTTTGAGCTCGGAGAAATGCCAGATCAAGGTACTAATTCTCTTCTTAGTACTCTTTAAATTAATATGCTCACTGTGTTAGATTTGCTTGTTGGGTGTTTGAGCTGAATGTTAGATGTTATACCCTTAGCCTACTAAGAGTAATATCATTCGAGGATGAATTTTCCCAAGGGAGAAATATTGTAACACCTCACTATTTGAAAGAACTAGAAAGATCTAGAATTAGAAAGAGTCATTTTTGGAAAGAATGAAAAATCTGGAAAAAATTGGTTAAGTTAAGTTTGAGTTTTGGTCAACTTCAAACGACCATAACTCCTAGATTAGGATGAATTAGGTGAGTTTACAGATACCGTAGGAAAGATCTTTGAATTATCTTTCCAACTCCGTCGAGTTTGCTCAATTCCTAGTTTGTATGAGTGAGATAGGCCCATTGAAAGTTGGGTTGTTTAAATAAGGAAAGTCTAATCCGGATTTTGGAAGGGTAGTTTGGTCTTTCCCATGCCCAATTACTTTATTTCAATTTTAGGAGTTTTATTGGGGTCTAATCAGAATTAGATCAGTTTAGACTATTGGAAAACACGCTAGGGCTTGGAGCAAAGAGAAAAGATGAGAAAGGAGAAGAAAGGTTCAGATTCGTCAAGATCGTGCAATTTTGGTTATGGATTTCGCCAAGGATTCAATCCTACCTGGTATATGAGATCACATAGCGTTGGGTTAGTTCACCCACTCGCCAATCATGATTCAATTCAGCGAAGTTGTGTGGTTTTGAAAGCAAATATTACAAGTTCTTGATGATAATTCGTTTGAAATCTTGTGGGTTCTTCTTGTTGAAGTTTCTTGAGTTTGATTCATGATTTTGGGTGTGTTTTCGAGTAGAATATCTTACATGGATTGATGATATAGTTGATTCTAAGTGTTTGGGGAAAGAACCAATTGAATTTAGAGGGTTTAGAGTTGAAAAACGAAGAAGAAAATTTGGGATTTTCTAGGGAAGGGGCTGGGCGCCACGCCTCTCAGCGCGCCCCAAAATAGTTTTTGAAATTTGACCTCTGGGGTGCCGCGCCAGCCAGAGCGCCCAAGTCAGCCAAGGAAAGTTAAGAGTCAAGTCAAGAGAAGTTCATAGAGTATTCCAAAAGCCTTTTACAAACGTTTTTTCGTTGTTTTAAGGCTTGAGTTTTGAGTTGAGTAAAGAGTAAGAGTAAAGTTCATTTCTTCAAATGATTATACGGGAACTAAGTATTCCTAAGGGTAAAAATGTTTTCACATTTAAACAAGAAAGGAAACACAGATTTCCAAGAGAGTTTTTAAGCTAGTTTTGAGTAATTACCTCAATTCACAGAAAGAGTTTTGTTTTAAAACATACGAGTTGAGTATATTTTGGGAGTAGTATTGAGCACCGCTATTGAAACGATTTCATAATAACTAAAGTCTCCATAAACCATGTAGCCATCATGGGTAGTAAAGGATCATATATTTTAGATGACTTCTTAAGATGCTTTTAGCATAAACTAGTGGATCTACTTAGTTAAGCGTTCGGCAATGTATAGGACAGTTCTGACAATGTGGGAGAGACGTTGTATCATCACTTAGGCTCATAGTGATGGTTGTCGGTTAGAGAAACTCCCACAGTATTATATTACCTTATATGTAACTGATTTGTTATTGTATTTCTTTAATACTTTGAGTTGTCACCTACTACTTTAAATGCTTTGTATAAACTGCACTATTATTGTTGTTTTTACTCTGCATTTGAGTTGAGTTATTCATGAGTTGAGTAAAGCCAAGGTAAGTGTTCCTTTCAGATTCTTTTCAAGCTTATATTATGTTTTAGTATTCCCCTCGCATTCTTGTGCATTCAATGTACTGATGTCATTTGGCCTGCATCATTTTATGATGTAGACACAGCCATTTGGCCTGTATTGTTTTATTATGCAGACACAGGTAACCAGGATCAGCATCCAGCTCCCTGTTGATCCAGTTGAGCACTCAGAGTCAGTTGGTGAGCCTCTTTACTTTTCGAAGGACTACTTTTACATTGTTTTAGTACTTCAGTTGTTAGGATGATCGGGGGTCTTGTCCCGACATCCCTCTTTGTTTTAGAGGCTTCATAGACGAGTAGTTATAGTTCTTTAGTCTTTCCATTTTCAGTTGTATACGTTAAGACTTGAGTTGTCATTTTGGCTAGTTTAATATTTCCTTAAGATATTGCATGAGTTGTCCTTTGAGACTGTTTTCTGTTATTTAAGTCTTCCGCTATAAGTTAAGTCAGACCAAGGGTTCGCTTGGGGCCAACAATGGTTCTCGAGTGCCAGTCCCGCCCAGGGTGTAGGCTCGGGGCGTGACAAACTTTGTATTAAAGCACAGAGTTCAAGAGTCCTAGGGAGTCTATGAAGCTGTGTCTGTAG
>NW_006238944.1:2230776-2245837 GCF_000226075.1 Solanum tuberosum | reverse complement strand
TCAGACCAAGGGTTCGCTTGGGGCCAACAATGGTTCTCGAGTGCCAATCCCGCCCAGGGTGTAGGCTCGGGGAGTGACAATTGTAGTCTAGAAATAAAGACATTTGATACTTGTATTACTTTGGAGTCAGCTGTAAAACAATAGTGGCATGTACATGTGACAACCAGACTTTTAGGATATTTATAAGATTGACTAAGTTATCTGCATTTATGTTATTAATAGTTTATTTTCCGCATTTCTATCGTTATATTTGGATTTTAGGCTAACTTGTTTTAGAGGGATAAGACGAATGTCATCACACCCATTTTTGAATCGTGACAAATTAGTTTTTAGTAGTGTGTTTTTCTAGTGAATGTTTGATTGCTGTATTATAAATAATATGCATTACATAATTTTTCAGAATTAGTTATTTATTTATAAATATATCATCCATAAGTATAAATGATATAAAAATTATTAATATACAAAAATAGTTTGAGGAGGTTTTTTTGTTATTTTAACTATTTCATTCAAGGATAAATTGTCCTAAAATTATTATTCAATCCAGAGATAAAGATAACTTATCTCAATACTAATTATTAATTTTGATATAAATTATATCAAACTTTATAACCAAATAAAAAATTAAAAGGTACTAAAAATTTATTCCAAAATTATTTATTTTATTCATTACACCAAAATGTATCCTTAGAGTTCCTTAGCATTAACCCGTTTGCCATAAAAGGATTTTCAGTTGAAATGATCACAATAAAAGCTTTCAAATTAAAAGTAAGGTGCAAGGGTTAAAAGACAATATTAAAAGTGGGACCAAAATAGAATTGTGAAATGATATTAAAGGCACGCTGAGCTATTACCCCCACAACATTTATTGTGAACACATGCCCATATTTTGTCATGTCTTGTTCCTTTCTTTTTTTTTCCCTATCTGATGTTCGATACTTACATTGAAGTTTGACTAAATTTAGATTTGTACCGAAAAGTCCCATATTGAAAGGTAAGCGCTCCCTAACAAAGGTAACTGTATACTCAGGAGGACTCGCGCGAATCTGAGACCTTTAGTTAAAAACGAATGAGTACTTACCACTCTAGCACAACCCTCAATCATTTCTTTTTTTATTTGCAAACACTACTCTATCAGGTCTATGCTCTCACATTTCTCTAACTTTTGCCATGTTTAATTTAGAGGACTCATATGTTCATTAAGTTAATTTTTATTTTATTTTTTATATAAAAGGATAGCTATTTTAACAACACACATAAAAAAAACAAAAATAATTTCACAATGCAAGTAGAGATTGGTTGATGAAGATGTAGTAGTTCCAACAACTGAACAACCTCGAAAGAATTTTACTCATATGTAAACTTTCCTCTAATAACTTAATATTGATATAATTCAGTAAATAAGAATATGCTCATATTTAACATGTTAAGATTTTAGATGATGCTCTGACACATTTTAATATGATATATCATAGTAAGTAGATTTCTCAACTTCAAACCTCTCACGGTTTTTTTTTTTTTAAAATTAAAATTGGGTCTAGCCCATTTATTGAGAAAAAGAGTAACCATAACAATATACATGGCTCTCACGGTTAGTTATCATTAAAAAAATATAAAAAAACTATAGTCTTTTTATTTCTGTTAGAAAGAAAAAAAACAAATAAAGCTCATATTGATACCAAGTACCATCTCCTTTTGCAGAAAAATTTTATTTTGTACGAGGCATAGATATTACATGGCAGACAATAGTTGTATGAGGATCCTCTCATTTTTTGCCAAGTGGGGTTTGGGTCCCACTCACAGAAAATGTTCTAAAATCTCTCTCCCTTTCTCCCATTGTCAGTTGTATGAGGATTTTTTTGTCTGCCAAATGTACTTATGTGGGACCCATGCTTATATATTTCATTTTCTTTCGTCTTCTTACTTTTTTCTCATTAATTTCAAACTTTTTCTTCTTACTTTCTTTTTTCATCCTACGTAGATGTACGTGTTTTTAGACAATAATTCATTTTTGTGTTCATTTGTAGATGTACGTATTTTTAGACAATAATTCATTTTTGTGTTCATTTATAAAAAGATATTTTTTCTTTTTATTATTTTCGCTAAATCTTTAACTTTTTGTAAAAAATTTTTAGTAAAATCCTTAGAAATAATTTATCATGTTTCTTAGAAATGATTAAGTTCTTAGATAATGCATAAGTTTTTTTTGAAGGATCCTATATATAACTTGACCAAAATTTTATGTTATTATATATTTCTAGAATTCCCAAAAAAACAAATAGGAAAAAAAAAAGGTTGAAAAATTGACTTGATTTCAACATTTGAAAAATCAAATTAATTAATTTAATTTCCGTTTAATAAAAAAATGATCCAAACTAAATCACGAGCAATCCTACTAAAAGTAGTAAGTTTCAACTTTTGATGAATAAATATATATATTTTTTTAAATTCAAGAAGGAAAAAAAAAGATAGTACGAAATAGGAGAAAGAGAGAGATTTTAGAACAATTTCTGTGAGTGGGACCCAAACCCCACCTAGCAAGAAATGAGAGGATCCTCATACAACTATTGTCTGCCATGTAATATCTATGCCTCGTACAAAATAAAAATTTTCGTGGAGTTAGGTTGGAAATATTTTATCTTTTCCCTTCTCTTTCTCCTTATACGAAAGAACATAAGATTCCTTGGTAGCTTTATTCTAAGAAGGTAAAAAAAAAGGCTTTTGCATGTACGAATTTATGGTCAAAACCTTTTGAATATTATATATCATTAACAAAAGTCTTAAATTCATTTTAAAGAAACTACATTATTACGTAATTAAATTGAAAGTTACAATGTACTAATTAGTTATCGTGCTTACTAAAAATAATTAATATAAAATCGTCCTTATTCAATAAATATAGAGAGAGTATAATTAATATAATGAAAAAGAGAATAGTAAATAACATTAAGATCAAAGAGTAATAAATAAAGATAATTTGTTAAGAATTCATCACCAACTTAATTATTTATTTAAGATAAGTCAAAAAAATCAAGAATATTCCGGAGTTATAGAAAATTGAAGGAAGATCTCTAGAATGAGTATTCTAGAGAGAATAGTCTAGAAATGTTCTAGATAAGGTAGTTCTATAATTAAGTAGTTGAAGGAATATTCTAGAATAGAGTAGAAAAATGTGTTTAGCTAGATTGTTCCATCACCTCCTATAAATAGAGGTGGTGTCACGCCCCGAGCCTACACCCTGGGCGGGACTGGCACTCAAAGACCATTGTTGGCCCCAAGCGAACCCTTGGCCTGGCTTACTTAACTCAGCAAAAGGCAACATTCATATCTATAATGATCAATAAACTTAATTGAACTGAATAAAGAAATAACTGAGAATGTTTTAAAGATTAAACATTCAACTTGGCCAAAAGTGGCAACCCAAGTCTTAACAATAAGAAAAGGTAATGAAAAGACTCAAAGGACTAACATCTGACTGTCTATGAAACCTCTAAAACAACTGAGATGGATGTTGGCACAACCCTCACAACATCCTAATGAACTAACTAGAAAGCAATAAAAAGGAGTCCTCTGGAATGCAAAGAGGCTCACCATCTGAATCTAAACTGCTCACTGGATCAACGGTGCACTGGAATGCCGATCCTAGTTACATGTGTCTGCATCATAATAAGATGCAGGCCAACTGATATCAGTACATTGAATGTACGAGTATGCGAGTTGGAATGCTAACAAACATAGGCTTGAAAGGGAATCTAAAAAAAACACTTACCTTGGCACTTCTCAACTCATGAATACTTACTGAACTCATTTCAATATAAAGTAGTTTAAACAAGTGCAATATAAAGAAAAGTTGTTTAAAAACATAATGTCAACTATGTGTATGTACAAGGATACAACATAACTCTGAAATGTATGTAAAAATACAATAAACTAATATATATATATATAAATACAATAACTTCTTTGGGAGTTTCTCTAACCGATAACCATCACATAAGAGTTATAGTGATGATACAACGATCTACCTCACGCTGCCAGCGCATCCTATACCCGGCCAAAGGTATAGAACCTGAACTACTAAGTGGATCCACTAGTCTATTGTGAAAAGAGTTCATCTAAAAAGTATGACCCTTTTCTACCTATGGTGGCTACATGGTTTATGGGGGCTGTGAGTTGTCTGAACTCTCCCCTATATCGGTGCTCAATACTACTCCCAAAATATATTATCTCTTTATGTTTTAAAAACATACCTCTTCTGTGATTTGAGATTAGTGCTCAAAAACTTAGCTCAAAGGCTATCTTAGCTTGGAAATCTCACTTTCCCTGCTTGCTTCATTTAGAAAGTTATTTACTCTTTTCTGAAAACTAGCCCGAAGGCTCTTTGGAAATCTCAGTTTCCGCTTTTATTTAAAATGTGAAAACATTTTTAAATCTCTTTGGGAATACATAGTCCCCATATACTTCTTTGAAGAAAAGAACTTCAACTTTACTCTTTATTGAACTCAAAACTTAAGTCTTAGAACAAATTAAAATGTTTGTAAAAGACTTATGAAAACTTGAAATGAACTCCTCTTACTTGACTCTTGACTTCTCTTGACTTTGATCTTAACTGCTCTTGACTTGACTCTTAACTGATCCTTGAGTTGAATCATGGATTCAAGGATTAAGATTTGGGGTTGGAAAGATCTCATGTTGTTTAGGAATGATTCTAGATAGCTAAACATGAGAAAAAAACCAAAAATCAATATTTAAAGGTGGGTCCGCAACGCGGAGGCATAATTTAATTTTGGTTCCGAAAACGTCTTTTGAGGCAGAACACCTCGTGTCAGCTCTGTGACGCGAAGCTGAAATTTCAATTCTGGGAACAGGTTGCGCGATGCGCTCCCATGTTCAGATTTCGCCCGTCGAAATTTCTTCTTCGTTTTTCTTCCCTAATCCACCCAAACTCGATTCTTTTTCTTAAATCACTTTTAGATATAGATACCCAGCAATGTACCTAAAAACCTAACTCGAAACGACCCTATAATGCGACGTAACGAACTCAGAAACTTCCCCAACTTAGTCAAATTCAAGAACAATATATGAACTCAAGAATAGGTACCAAGATCATCAATATTCAAATGCTTTTAGGACGAATCCAAACTGAAATAAATATGCTTGGCACGTGGGAGAACGATCCCAACACTATGAGAGCCTCACATACCTGATAGAAGTAAATCCTTGGCGAAACACCAAGTTCCTTGATCGATCTTGATGAATTTGCCCTTTTCTACTTCTTCTTTTCTCTTCTCCTTTCTCCTTAGGCCTAGCATGAAATCCCAACTTCTAAAACTGACTAAGTTCTGAATTGACCCATATTAAACTCCTAAAATCGGATTAAAATAATAGGGCAGTGAAAAGACTAAAATACCCCTTATATTTCCGGATTGGACATTTCCTTAATCCAACAACCCAACTTCCGAAAGGCATATCTCACTTATAGAATGTCAAAATCGTGCAAACTTGGCGGCATTGGAAAGATATCTCCAAGGGCTTTCCAACCATATCAAGAGCTGCTCCTAACTCATCCTGAGCTAGGAGTTATGGCCTTTTGAAAATGGCCAAAACTCACTTTCTTAACTTAGACAAAAATTTCCAGATTTCCTTATTCTTTCCAAAAAATCAATATTTTCATATTTTAAACTCTTTATAGTCGTTTCTAGGTGCGATATGTTACAGGTGGTTCATTTGAGCTGTATGCGACCAAGCAAGTAACTAAGGGGTCATTTGGTTTGAATACAAGTTATGATGGGATTAGTTATGATGAGATTAGTTATGGTGGGATAAGTTAGGATGGGATAAGTTATGCTAGAATTATTTCTTATTAACCGTTTGGTTGGTCGCTTTCAATACAATATGCATTACATAAATTCTAAGAATAAGTTGTTTGTTTACGAGAATACCTTTCAATTTATTTAGTTTTTTTATATATATATTTTCTTTTCAAGCAGTTGTTATTTATTCTTAAAAATAAAAATTTAGTCTTATTTAGCTTAAATATTTTTGTGTGTACATTTCCATAATTGTACCAAATGTATTTAAGAATAAAATTTTCATCTAAATTTGTTAAAGTACAAAATGATTTATTATTTATGTTACTTCATTTAAACACGTATCATTCTTAAATTGTAAAATACTAAAGTTATCTGCTTTTTTAAATCATCTTTCATGTTACTATTTCCTTTAAAATTTATGTGAACTAACAATAGAATTCTTCCCGAAATTAGCGTACATGAGATGAAAAGAAGGAAAAAAAAATACACAAAAGATCTAGCTAAAATGAATACCAATATAAACTAATTTCAGAGAAAACTGCACGGGAAGCTTGTATTCAGTACCGTAGCATTTCGTTTTATCTCTCATTTTAATTGATCTATAAAATATAAATTTTCAAGTGGCTAAAAGAATATACAATTAAAAATATGTAATTCGATAGTAAGAAAATTAAATTAAAATATAAATAAACATAAGAATTAGTAATAAATTCATAAATAAAATTATATTTATATAGTGTAATTTTTTTAAAATATGAAGAATTATTATAATAAAAATAAGGAGTAGTGAAGGTCCTAACTATTATTATACATGATATTTAAAATAATATATGATTTTACATGGATATAAAAAATGAGGTATAAAAAGAGCGAGTTTAAAGGGACACTTTTGTCATTTTATCTAATCTTATACAGGGATAAGTTATCCCGGTATTACTATTCCACTCAAAGATAGGGATAACTTATCCCAGGACTAATTATTAATCCTGGGATAAGTTATCCCATGCTGTGAAACCAAACAAAGGATTAAAGGGTGCTCAAAATTTATCCTGAGATTAACTCCCTTTATCTATCACACCAAACAACCCCTAAATAAGTAAGAAAGCAAGAGAGCAAACAAGTGTGAGTGCTCAAGTAAGGAGTGTTGTTGAAGCAAGCAACAAGTGTGATCAAGATTGTAAGACCGAAGCGGGTCCGTACTTTGATATAATAAAATTCAAGTTGTGAGAAGTCAATAGTGCCCGTCATCTCAAATAGTTACATTCAACATAATTTAGCTAAATTATCCTTTTAATTAATATTTTTCTTAAGTGCATGAAAAAAAGATATGGCAAATAAAATGGACGGACAGAATAAGAGCTAAAGGATCCTAATAAATTTATTCCTCGTAATAAATTTATAGTGATTATGAGTTCCTAATACTTAAATAGGTTATTGATATTGACTAAATTAAAGTTGGCATTTGATGTCAATTCTTAATTGATGAGTATCTTAAAATCAAATCATTGCACGTAAAAAAATAATGCAAAAAATATACCTCTAACGGTTTATTGTCTCTTAATTCAAGTTGTCAACAAAAACTTTAAATTTTAAGCCAGGTTTATTCCCTTTGTCTCGAATAATTAAAGTTGAAATCTCTGTCCTTGGCTATTAATTGACACTATATTCAAATGACAATTTTGAAAAAATAAAAACATGAGCAAAAAGGGTTAAGTAATAATGAAAGATTATTTTTCAAGTATATCTTATAAATTAAATGAATCTAGAGCAAACAACTTATAAATCCCTAAATTTAATAATTGGTCAATTACGTCCTAGATGTTGTTAGTATTAAAATAAGTGTTATTTTAGTTTATTTCATGTCTATAAAAAAATAATAAATATAATATATAATTTATTAAGTTACCTTTTTAGATATGTCTTAAGAATTAAATACGAGTATTAAAAAGATTGTTGTAAACAATTTTCAAAATCTAAAGCTAACACTTTCTTTTCTTTTTTTGCGAGTGAACGGTGTTTCACATATGGTGTTCACGTGCTCCATAATTTACCTACTAAATTCGTCATTGAACATAGCTTGTAAATGAGGCAGCTATCTTGCTAGTAAATTTGAATGATCCTTGTCAACAAGGGTTGAGGTGGAGTAGTAAGTACTCTTTCTAGTGAGAATCAAGATTTAATCAGATTCCAATATGGAGTAACGGATTACGAGGCTAGTATGAATAGAACCCACAGCCTCAAGGAATTTTCACAACATTTTAACCACTAGACTAAATATTTAATTTATTTCAAGAGGTGTCAATCCTTATATATGTATCTACTAAATCAAAATTTGACCTATATATACAATGCAATTTTCCGATGAAGGGGTATCGCTCGACACCCCTTGAGTGTAGGTGAATACCCCGCCAATATAAATATCAGATACCACTTGAGAAACAGTAGAAAAAAATGACATTGGAGTGCCAAAACGAAAGGAAAAAAAGTTAACCATATCAGAAAAGTTGCATAAATATCCTTATGGATCCCTCCCACTTTTTTGGCTCATTAATAAGAAAATAGGAATTTAAAGAAAAGAAAAAAAAAATTGTCAAGTTTTTTAGAATTGCACAAAAGCCGTCCACTCTTATACTCGTTTTATATGGATTAATTATTTCAAAAATAGATTTTCACTTTTATCTATTATTTTTAATATAATAAAAAAGACAATTGTTATTTTTTTCATATTTTACTTGAGCATTAATTACTTATTTCTCAAATCATTTTTCAAAAAATAATAGTACTAAATATCAATTAATAAGTGCAGTGTGATAAATAGGCATGTCAGTTATTATTTTCTTAATGGGTATGTCAGGCAATGACGAAGCCAAAATTTTCACTAAGCAATTCAAAATCCAAAAAAGTAGATACACAAACTAGCCTAAAAGGATTTGACATCTATTATATATATATATATATATATATATATATATAATAGATGTCAAATCCTTTTAGGCTAGTTTGTGTATCTACTTTTTTGGATTTTGAATTGCTTAGTGAAAATTTTGGCTTCGTCATTGCCTGACATACCCATTAAGAAAATAATAACTGACATGCCTATTTATCACACTGCACTTATTAATTGATATTTAGTACTATTATTTTTTGAAAAATGATTTGAGAAATAAGTAATTAATGCTCAAGTAAAATATGAAAAAAATAACAATTGTCTTTTTTATTATATTAAAAATAATAGATAAAAGTGAAAATCTATTTTTGAAATAATTAATCCATATAAAACGAGTATAAGAGTGGACGGCTTTTGTGCAATTCTAAAAAACTTGACAATTTTTTTTTTCTTTTCTTTAAATTCCTATTTTCTTATTAATGAGCCAAAAAAGTGGGAGGGATCCATAAGGATATTTATGCAACTTTTCTGATATGGTTAACTTTTTTTCCTTTCGTTTTGGCACTCCAATGTCATTTTTTTCTACTGTTTCTCAAGTGGTATCTGATATTTATATTGGCGGGGTATTCACCTACACTCAAGGGGTGTCGAGCGATACCCCTTCATCGGAAAATTGCATTGTATATATAGGTCAAATTTTGATTTAGTAGATACATATATAAGGATTGACACCTCTTGAAATAAATTAAATATTTAGTCTAGTGGTTAAAATGTTGTGAAAATTCCTTGAGGCTGTGGGTTCTATTCATACTAGCCTCGTAATCCGTTACTCCATATTGGAATCTGATTAAATCTTGATTCTCACTAGAAAGAGTACTTACTACTCCACCTCAACCCTTGTTGACAAGGATCATTCAAATTTACTAGCAAGATAGCTGCCTCATTTACAAGCTATGTTCAATGACGAATTTAGTAGGTAAATTATGGAGCACGTGAACACCATATGTGAAACACCGTTCACTCGCAAAAAAAGAAAAGAAAGTGTTAGCTTTAGATTTTGAAAATTGTTTACAACAATCTTTTTAATACTCGTATTTAATTCTTAAGACATATCTAAAAAGGTAACTTAATAAATTATATATTATATTTATTATTTTTTTATAGACATGAAATAAACTAAAATAACACTTATTTTAATACTAACAACATCTAGGACGTAATTGACCAATTATTAAATTTAGGGATTTATAAGTTGTTTGCTCTAGATTCATTTAATTTATAAGATATACTTGAAAAATAATCTTTCATTATTACTTAACCCTTTTCCTAAAAATATATATTTTAAATATAATAAACAATATAATTTTTCATCGAAAGATTTCAGATGAACTCTTGACCAAAGGATAGCTCCGTTCTTGATGGGAGTAGTTTAGAATGAGGGGAATTACTGTTTTAAGGCGGCTTTGCTTGAGCAGTGGAGTGGTCCTTTTGCTTCATTAATTATCACCATCTACTACACCAAAAGTTAGAACAAAAACATTAATTGGATGTTTCACTACTGAAGCCCTTACTACTATATAATATCCACCAAATACATAATCATTCTTGTATATTCACATAGCAAATTAATTTCTTTTACATGATGAGTTGCTCATTGTCTTTTTTATCATATTGTATACTACTTTTAGTGCTTGCATTTTGTAATCTTCCGCTTGAAGTTGAAAGTCGAGCCTTCTTCGTGTTTGGTGATTCACTAGTAGATAACGGTAACAATAATTACTTACTTACTAGTGCCAGGGCAGATTCTCCCCCCTATGGCATTGACTACCCTACTCATCGCGCCACTGGTCGATTTTCCAATGGACTCAACATACCCGATATCATAAGTATGATGAATATTATTTTGATCGATTGTTTTTTTTTTTATATTATCAGAGTATAAATTAACGTATTATGATCTGTTAGTTATTATATTCATTTTTTATGGAATTTAAGGATCCGTTTGGACATGAAAATTATTTGTTTTTAAAAATAAAAATAAAAAGATTTTTCATTTTATTTGAAAATGTGTGTTTGACCATGGAATTCTGATACAACTTTTAGTTGAAGTTCAAACAATTTGTTTTTCAACTTACTTTTGGTTTCTGAAGATGTATTTAAAAACATTTAGGGATAAGACATAAGTACCCCTAGAGTATGACCGAAATCTCAGAGACACACCTTAACTAAACTAAGGTCCTATTAACCCCTGAACTCATTTTTTTTGTAATTTTGTACACCTTTTGTCTTACGTGGCATACTCCGTGACTCCACACAATTGAGGCGTGTGGGAGATATTTGAATGTCATGTAAGCCAAAAAGGTATACAAATTTCGATCATAGTTTAAGGGGTACTTCTACCTTTTCCCAAACATTTAAGCATGAATATTATTTCAAATATTATTTTTTGTTCAGCGGCAGAACTAGGGAGGGCAAGGAGGCTCATTTGAACCCCTTCGATAAAAAACTACATTATTTATACACGATTAATATAATTTTTTTATTGTCACTGACGATGTTTGACTCAGCATGAAATTTTTTTAAAAAACAAAAAAAAATTGAAACTTGTGACGTTAGAACTGCAATGACTTTGATGTGGCTATAATATAAAACCATACGATATAAAGTTAAATTATTTTTAAATATATCAAATGACTCATTCTATTTCAGAGCGTACGAATTAATTTGGAAACAGTGTCACATGAAATGAAAGAAAAAAAAGGTACAGTATTTATCACAAATATGCTAATAATGTGTATTATTTTTTTTGTAAGGTGAGCAATTGGGTATGGAGCCAACATTACCATATTTGGCTCCACAACTCACAGGAGATAGGCTTCTTGTTGGAGCAAACTTTGCTTCTGCTGGAGTTGGAATCCTTAATGACACTGGCATCCAATTTGTATGTGAAATTCAACTCATTATTTTCATTAATTTTTGCCTATTTAACTCAATTAATTTGGAATAAACTATAATAGTAGTTTAATTTGTTGCCTATTTTTCATTCTGCTTTTCTCTTTTCTTTTTCCATTATATCTAAATTGTGTTCTTTAACTTAGTTTCAGCTGACATTTATGACCTCCAACTTTGAATGTGCACAAGTAAATACGTAAACTTGTATAAAATTGAATCAATAGACACATTTGTCCTACGTGGTGTCCTACACAACAATTTTGTGTCCTATGTGGCATTCTATGTGTATTATGTCACGTAGGACATGTGTCTACTTGTTTGATTTTATACAAATTTACATGTCTACTTGTGTACACCCAAAACTAAAGGACATACATAGATATTAACTGAAACCTAATTAAATAGCATATTATGTGTTATGTCAAACTTAAATGATGGATTCTTAAATTATTGGATACTATGCACATAGCACTAGAAAGATTGTGAATGTCTACTATAGTACTATATATTCTATTAGTTTAGCAATAAATTAAAAACATACATTTAATGTTGAGACTGTTTGTATTAGCTTAAAAGCCAATCAAATCACCTTAAAATACTTTTTAATTTCTTTTGATGTACTTTTCAACCAAATCACACGCATCAATCGCTTATTATCAGTTCCAATACTTAAACCAAAACATGTAATTGTTTATTCATATATTCAATTGCAGTACTTGATGCTTAAAAGCTACTTAAATATAGTAAAGTGGCATGCTAAGGTTTATATAGTTTATATTATAATTGAATTGTATGATATTTTTTCAGTTTAATATAATCAGAATTGGGAAACAATTGGAGTACTTTGAACAATATCAAAGGAGAGTAAGTGGTTTAATTGGAGCAGAACAAACAGAGCAGTTAGTGAACAGTGCACTTATCCTCATCACTCTTGGTGGAAATGACTTTGTTAATAACTACTATTTGATCCCTTTCTCTGCAAGATCTCGACAATTTTCTCTACCTGATTATGTTGTTTATCTTATCTCTGAGTACAGAAAAATATTACAGGTAATCTCTCTCCATTTATGTATACGAATCGAATTTTCGTTAACAAAATCAAAATTCATATAGTTAATTAACTAAGCTACGAAGATTGATTTCGGAAGAGTAGGGACATACTTATATGATGAATGTTTGGTTGGTTGGTGCGACAGACTAGCATATCATCACATGGTCATCAAGACCCCTATCTGAAAATGTGCATTTATTAGAAACAAATTATGCACCACCTACCCACACCTAGGTCCCCTACATAAGAGGAAATTTTCGACGTGTTAAAATTAGCGGTGGAGCCAGAGTTTTTATTGAGCGGTTAAAAAAACATACTAAATAGTGCTATCAAATAAACTGTAAACATTGAAAAATGTTGCTAGCCAGATTTGAACTCACACGCCTACTAGTTTCTGAACCCCCATAGCTATTGAATCAAGCCGGCCCCTTACTTGTGTTGAGGGGGTTCAATATTAAATATATAGACATAAGATATAGATTTGATCCTATATATATAGTATAGTGGAGTATAATTTTTCGATTCAGGACAAGTACAAGTTAAAATTTGTTTTTGGAATATGGATAAGTAAAAATAAATAGAAAGAGTGATTTAGAATAGATATTGTGGACAAGTAATATAAGACGGAGAAGTTGTTAATTGGTATGTTTTTTCACTTTTGCAGAAGTTGTATGATTTGGGAGGAAGAAGAGTATTAGTGACAGGTACTGGACCAATAGGTTGTGTGCCAGCAGAATTAGCACAGAGGAGTACAAGTGGGGAATGTTCAATTGAATTGCAGCGTGCAGCTGCTTTATTCAACCCTCAATTGACTCAAATGTTGGCTGATCTCAATTCACAAATTGGTGCTAATGTATTTATTGCTGCTAACACATTTACTATGAACATGAATTTCGTATCTAATCCTCAAGCTTATGGTAATCAATCTCAACATACACCAATTCCCCTATTTTTTCTCCATTCGTTCATGTTTATTTGTCCATTTTGAACTTTGCATTCCCCCTCGTAAGAAGTAGCCATTGATATGAGTATTTTATTGCTATATTCATATTAATTGATGTTTAATATTAGGTTTTGGAAAATGATTAGGAGAATAAGTAATACTGCTAAGGATGAAATATGAAAAAAATATATTTTTTTATATGTCGTTAAATATGACAAGTAAAAGTAAAATTTTTGGAACGATAAAGAAAAGTGAACGGAGAAAGTATATATCCTTAATAGAAAGTGTATAAGAACTCAAAAAAATTTAATCAAAATTAAATGATTGTAACCAGAGGCTGAGCTACACTTGTTAAACGGAGTTAATTGACGCCCTTCATTGGTCAGAAAATTATACTATGTAAGTAAGCCAGTTTCTTTTTTATATATATAGTATGTTGAATTTCTTTGACACGATATATGTATTTCATTTCTTTGACACTCTATATATACTTCTTTATATTTTGACTTCCGTCTGTTGACTCAAAGTTTAGCGTACCGATAAAAACAATAAGTGTGAATTCGATTTTCATGATTTGATTTGAGCAGGATTTGTGACATCAAAGATAGCATGTTGTGGACAAGGACCCTACAATGGAATAGGGCTATGTACACCATTATCAAACTTGTGTCCAAATAGGGACATATATGCATTTTGGGATCCATTTCATCCATCTGAAAGGGCAAATAGGATCATTGTTCAGCAGATATTGACTGGTTCTTCTGAGTACATGAACCCAATGAACCTCAGCACCGTTATGGCTTTGGACTCTAGGACCTAATTAATTAATTAATTCTCCTCTATGTTTCAACAATTTATCATTTATTTGTGTCTTGTTTCATTTTGAGTGTGGTATCTTAAACTATATATTATTATTATTATTGGGTCGTCACCTTTTTTGTTATATTTTGTAATATCATAAAACTAGAGGAGTGGTGTTGGTACGTAATATATATGTATGTGCGGAATGGTTCTTGATTTACCTTCATAAGGTCATTGTAATGTTAATGGAGTTCAGTTTTATCGTTTCGTGTTTCAAGTTTTCTATATTAAAGTGTTACATATACGTAATATATAGGTATGCATCTTTTATAAGAGATTTTCATTTTTACACGTACGAGATTTAAAAAGATTATTTTCTTTTATTCAAATTATAACAGGACAAGAAATTTCATTTCCTTGTGTAAGCATGTGTTGAAATGAAATGAAAGTTGCCGTTTCCTTATCAATAATTTCACAAATTTTAGATGCTCTAATTTTTATATTTATCATTCTTTACCTTAATTTTAAATCTATATATTTCATTTTCCGAAGAAATAAATTTCTTGAAATTTTTCATCTCGAATTGTATCCCCCTCCCCTCCCCCCCCCCCCCC
>NW_006238944.1:2217864-2230114 GCF_000226075.1 Solanum tuberosum | reverse complement strand
CTCAATTTTTATCCCCCCCCCCCCCCCCCCACCACCACACACTCAGACTTACAAAAAGTTGGTTAAATTATTGGAGAATCAAATCAAACATGAAACGTTAAAAGATCTTAAACATAACTTTACTACAAATCATACATTCAAGTATAGTTTTCCAACTTTTTATCTAACAGCATTCTTCACTTTGGCAAACCATAAAAGACGAAATATGTATTGGTTGGACTTTTGAATCGCCGGAAAAGTCTAGCTTGTCACCAAATAAGTCCAGAAAAGTCTGGCTTGTCACCAAAGAAGTCCGGAAAAGTCTGACTTGTCACCAAAGAAGTCTAGTCTAGTCGAGTCAACTGGGTTGGAGTCACAATGGTAGTCTAAGAGTGCAACTGTGTAAATTTGAAAAGGAAACCCTAAAATTACCTTTTAACTTTTAAACCCCTTAATTGCTCGCTTTTTTTAAAAAAAAATACAAAAGGCGACTGCCTTTCTCGCCATTGGTCGCCTTTTGAAAATACCTCACCACAAAGGTAATAGGCGAGGAAGGGTCGCCTCACCTCACCTAATCACCTTTCACAACACTGGGGCTACATAAATAGTGTTTAGGCAATAATGGGGATTTTTAACTGCATAATGAATACAAATGAAAGGTTGGGACAGAAATCAGGGAATTTAGGCAATGTGCTGAAGAATGTGAGCTTCAAAGACCTCAAATTATGAGGGTCCTTTCATTTGGATTTTGGAATAATAAGCAAAAGGGGGGAGAAAGAGTATCGTCTTGATTAACATGGATTGGATTACACAACTGCCAGCATCTGAAGTCTGCTTTATGAATGAAGGGATCTATGATCATTGCCCTGCAATCATAAGCTTTATGGAATTGTATATGAATTTTTTTTTTGTTTGTTTAAACAAAACTTAAAGGCCTCATTGAAAGTAAAACATGCAAACTGACAAATGAAGAAAAAGAAAAGCAACCCCCACAACTCTTATTGTCATCCCTACATTCAAGATAGTTTAATATTACATAACCTGCATCTACATTCAAAATATACAACATGAGCCCCAAATATGGGGGGTTAACAAAGAGAAAATGTAAAAACTTTTCTTACTTATGTAGATCTACGAAGCTCACTAGTCCTCGAATTAACTGCTAAACAGAAGGCTCTTGTTAAATCAGATAACTTTCACTGGACATTAGGTTATTCAATGGGGCAAAACTCCACAACAAGATGGCTCTAAAAAGAAAGCTGCTTCGTCACATTCTCACTCCTCCGCCAGATATGCATCAAAGAGCATACTAGGTCACACATGTGAGAGGAACACATCAAAACAACAAGAGTACCTGACACACTTCAAGACCCAAAGCTTGCACTGTTGCTCAAAGGGCTAAACTGATTGTCCCATGTTTTGGCTCGCGACATCTCTGACAACAGCCAATTCATTCACAGGAGTTGGTCAAGTTGCAGGTTTGCTCCTCCCATTTGGCATCGTAGTATTCCCACTGGAATCCCGCTTTGCTTTGAAAACACCCCAGAGATAGTACTTACCCTGAAATCCTGCCAATTGATTTTCTAAGCAGATTAACAACGAGCCTCAGATAACACAAAACCTAGAAGACATGGTGATATTTAATCTGAACACCCTTAAATTCAAGTTTATAGTGTGGCATTCAAGTTGGCAGGCTTATGACGGTAAGAGTTCAGATTTTATTTTATTATATTATACTACAAGTGGGTCCAAACTTCCTGGTGACTATATTTTTAGGAGAAGTAACTTCTGTCAAATTTAAGAGAGTTCTCAAAAAGCATTAACCCATTGGCAATATGACAAGTTATAAACCTTCATCTTTTATAAGCATGAAAGATAGATGCTGGTTTAATTTGTTCACTTTGCTGAAAGGATGTGATAAGAAGCAACTGTCTAAGAAACTGGACTTGATCCAATATGCGCATAGCTAACTCTGCCCTGTGCTTTGGCTTGAAAAAATGAACCATTTGAAGTCTCCCTTTTCAAAGCCACAGGAAGGCACTGTCTCTCTGCGTTAACATTTTTTTGGTAATCTGACCACCAATCCTCGACTTCTAATTACCGTATCTCCTTTCAATCAACAACAAAAATTCTCCAATTTCTTTCAATTTTTTCCCATGAAGTTAACTTAGTCATCAGTTTGAACTTTTAATAGCATAAAAGTGGACCTGAAGCGCTTTGTTAGAATAGAAATAAGTATTTCCTACTTAAAATAGGAATAGGAATAGGAATCCTAGTTGGAAGAGGATTCTAATGTAGTGTCTACAAATAGGGTCTCAATGTAACAATTTAGATACACAATTCAATAATATTTTTCCCATATATTTCTCACATGGCATTAGAGTATTGGTGAGAAACTTCAAGTCACCGTGTCAAATTCCGGCGACGACGGTTGGGATTGATTTGTGTCATCTTTCGTTCAGAAGGTGTTGTGCAAAAGACAACACCATCACGAGGCTCGGGAAGCTCAGGCGACCGAACCCCAATTAGATCCACCGGAAAACAGCCCCTCACGCACCTCCACGCGCCGTTCGAAGGTGGAAGTTTTCCGGCAAGATCTGGTCACGCGCTGCCGCGTGAGTGCTGCTCCGGTTATCTGTTTTCGAGCAGTTTTCTTCTGTTGGGGACGTCCAGTATTTCCGACCAGAACCCATTTAGTTTTCTCCAGATCCGATCACCGGAATTAGGGTTCCGGTGATTTTTCAGGCAGTTTCCGGCAAGTTCCCGACAAAATCAGAATTTTCAGGCCACTGTGGGCAGATTCCGGCAGCTTCCAATATTTTCAGACCACTGTAGCAGTTTCCGGCAGTTTCCAGCGTACATAGCAGTCTATGGAGAATCAACGAGGGGGAGAACGTTTTTGGAAAGTTGATGCTACAACACCGCTCTTGCCGCGAAAAAAGCGTCTTAGCTTTGCATGGTCCACCACCCAGTTATGATCTTATTGATCTAAAGGAATATAATGAGCTCCTTCGAAATCGCGCAAGTAAACAACATTTTGGAAAACCTCGATCTAAGTGTAGTCATTGTCATAAACCTGGACACACTCGTGACATATGCTATATTTTGCATGGTCCACCACCCCGTTATGATCCTATTGTTCTAAAGGAATATAAAGAGTTCCTTCGGCATCATGCAAATAAACAAACGTCTCCACAAGTAGTTTCGGTTGCACAACCTGATGTTTTTGTTGCGGGTAATTCTTTTACTTGTGTGTCACAGTCTAGCACTCTTGGATCATGGGTCATAGACTCAAGGGCTTCTGATCATATCTCTCGTAATAAATCACTTTTGTCTGATATTGTTTATTCACAATCTCTTCCAGCTATTACTTTAGCCAATGGGATCCCAACAAAACCAAAAGGGGTTTGAAACGCCAAACCCGTATCTTCTGTCACCCTAGACTCTGTTCTTTATGTCCCTGGTACTCCTTTTAATCTAACATCTGTTAGTCGTTTGACGAAAGCCCTACATTGTAGCATAACCTTTTTTGATGATTGTTTTCTCATGCAGGACAGAGTACGGGACAGATGATTGGAACAAGACATGAATCACAAGGCCTTTACTATCTTACCTCTTCAAATTCCTTAACAGCATGCTCGGTTACAGATTCCCCAAATCTAATACACAAATGTTTGGGACATCCAAGTCTATCCAAACTGCAAAAGATGGTGCCTAGTTTGTCTAGTTTATCCACATTAGATTGTGAGTCGTGTCAACTTGGGAAACACACTCGTGCTACATTTTCACGTAGTACGAAAAGTCGTTCATAGTCTATTTTTTCATTAATTCATTTTGATATTTGGGGTCCTAGTAGAGTCAGTTCCACCTTAGGATTTCATTATTTTGTTAGTTTCATTGATGATTATTCGAGATGCACTTGGGTTTTCTTAATGAAAGATCGTTCTGAGTTATTTTCTATATTCAAAAGTTTCTTTGCTGAAATACAAAATCAGTTTGGTGTTTCTATTCGTACTTTTCGTAGTGATAATGCCTTAGAATACTTATCATCCCAGTTTCAAGAGTTTATGTCTCACCAAGGAATTATTCACCAAACATCTTGTCCATACACTCTTCAGCAAAATGGTGGAGCAAAAAGAAAGAATAGGCATCTCATTGAGACTGCTCGCACTCTCCTCATTGCATCCCATGTTCCGCTGCGTTTTTGGGGCGATGTAGTCCTTTCATCTTGTTATTTAATTAATAGAATGCCCTCTTCTTCTATTCAGAATCAAGTTCCACATTCCATACTGTTTCCTCAGTCACATCTCTATCCTATCCCCCCTCGTGTCTTTGGGAGCACATGTTTTGTTCATAATTTAGCCCCAAGGAAAGATAAATTAGCTCCTCGTGCTCTCAAATGTGTCTTTCTTGGTTACTCTCGAGTTCAAAAAGGGTATCGCTGTTATTCACATGATCTTCATCGATACCTTATGTCCGCTGATGTTACATTTTTTGAGTCTCAGCCTTACTATACATCTTTTGATCATCCTGATGTATCTATGGTCTTTACCCATACCTCAGGTTTTACCTGTGCCAACCTTTGAGGAATCTACGATTACTTCTACATCTCCAGTTGTAGTGCCACCACTACTAACTTATCATCACCGTCCACGTCCAGCCCTAGTCCCAGATGATTCATGTCATGCACCAGACCCTGCTCGTACTGCGGACTTGCCTCCTCCTAGCCAACCGCTTGCACTTCAAAAAGGTATACGATCCACTCGAAATACTAACCCACATTATACCTTCTTAAGTTATCATCGTCTATCATCACCCCATTATGCATTTGTGTCGTCTTTGTCCTCTATTTCCATTCCTAAGACTACAGGTGAAGCACTTTCTCATTCTGGATGGAGGCAGGCTATGGTTGATGAGATGTCTGCTTTACATAAGAGTGGTACTTGGGAGCTTGTCTCCCTTCCTACAGGTAAATCTACTGTTGGTTGTCGTTGGGTTTATGCAGTCAAAATTGGTCCAGACGGTCAGGTTGATCGACTTAAGGCTCGCCTTGTTGCCAAAGGGTATACTCAGATATTTGGGCTAGATTATAATGACACTTTCGCTCCTGTGGCCAAAATAGCATCAGTCCGTCTTTTTCCCGCCTTTTTCTATCTATGGTTGTTGTTCATCATTGGCCTCTTCATCAGTTGGACATTAAGAATGCTTTTCTGCATGGTGATCTTGAGGAAGAAGTCTATATGGAGCAACCACCTGGTTTTGTTGCTCAGGGGGAGTCTAGTAGCCTTGTATGTCGATTGTGTAGGTCACTTTATGGTTTGAAACAGTCTCCTCAAGCTTGGTTTGGGAAGTTTAGCATAGTAATTCAGCAGTTTGGCATGACTCGTAGTGAAGCTGATCACTCTGTGTTTTATCGGCATTCTGCACCAAGTCTATGTATCTATTTGGTTGTTTACGTTGATGATATTGTCATCACCGGTAATGATCAAGATGGTATCACCGATTTGAAGCAACATCTCTTTAAGCACTTTTAGACTAAAGACCTTGGCAGATTGAAGTATTTTCTAGGTATTGAGGTTGCTCAGTCTAGATCATGTATTGTTATTTCTCAACGCAAGTATGCCTTAGGCATTCTTGAGGAGACGGGAATCACATGATGTGATGTAGACCTATTAACACTCCTATGGATCCCAATCTTAAACTCCTTCCAGGACAGGGGGAGCCACTTAGTAATCCTGAAAGGTATAGACGGCTTGTTGGAAAGTTGAATTATCTCCAGTGACTAGACCTGACATCTTTTTTCCTTTGAGTATTGTAAGTCAGTTTATGACTTGCCCTTGTGATAGTCATTGGGAAGCAGTTGTTCGTATTCTGCGATATATAAAGTCAGCTCCCGGTAAAGGACTACTCTTTGAGGATCAAGGCCATGAGCATATCATTGGATATACAGACGTTGATTAGGCAGGATCACCCTTTGACAGACGTTCGACATCCGGATATTGTGTTTTAGTAGGAGGTAATTTGGTGTCGTGGAAGAGTAAGAAACAGAATGTGGTTGCTCGATCTAGTGCGGAATCAGAATATCGAGCAATGGCGACAACAACTTGTGAGCTAGTTTGAATCAAACAGTTGCTGGGAGAACTAAAATTTGATCAATTTGGCAAAATTGATCAGATGGAACTTGTGTGTGATAATCAAGCGGCTCTTCATATCGCATCAAATCCAGTGTTTCATGAAAGGACTAAGCACATTGAGATTGATTGTCACTTTGTCAGAGAAAAGATACTCTCAGGAGATATTGTTACGAAATTCGTGAAGTCAAATGATCAACTTGCAGATATCTTCACCAAGTCCCTCGCAGGTCCTCGTATTAATTACATTTGTAACAAGCTAGGTACATATGATTTGTATGCACTAGCTTGAGGGGGAGTGTTAGAATAGAAATAAGTATAACCTACTTAAAATAGGAATAGGAATCCTAGTTGGAAAAGGATTCTAATGTAGTGTCTATAAATAGGATCTCAATGTAACAATTTAGATACACAATTCAATAATATTTTTCCCATATATATTTCTCACACGCTTTTTTTGCAACACAATATACACAAAATAATGAGAAGCACGAGAACGGTGGTCTCATGTTTAGCAAGCATATCATCTTCAGGGCAAACCAAAATAGGAAGGACATGTAGACAGTGAAACAAAGGATCAAATAACAACTCACTCCAGTATAGCAAGGGAAGTTCTGTAGAAGTGAAAACCAAAAGCTCAGCATTAGTTACGGTTGCTCGTAGAGCAAGTTCTTCGCCAATCATCTGCTCCACCAACTGATCGAACTCTTTTTCACATCTAAAGCAAGAAAAACAGAAGGATAATAAACCAAATTTTGATAAAAGAACCTGGTCAATGGTGAAAATAGAAAAGTAATTACCTTGTGTCTGATGGAAAAAAATACAATGCGATGTTGTCATCAGTGGGCTCTGATATGGTGAAACTCTTAGGCCATACATCAGACTTTGGAAGCATTTCCAGTTGAAGCAAAGCTGGAAACAAGCTTGCTTCTTCATAAACCTTTTGACATGCTTTAACCGATAGGTGAGCTAAAAGTCCATCAAATGTCTCATACTCTTTGTTCAGTATGTTAAAGCTACCCCTGTCAGATCACCATAAAGGATAAATTTGCATTAGCACCACAATAAATCCATCAGTTAGATTATATCCTGAGCTAAAATTCATGAAATATCTTCTGACCTCCAAATGAAATCGACAAGAGGCAACGCTCGTTCCTGGCCAGCATGTTTGGGTTCATTTGGCTGTTCACCTTTTGAAAATTGAGAAGGCTCTTCATTGAAAACAGTTCCAGATTGAGGTGTTAATCTTATATCTTTTCCAGGCACCGATTCCGTTTCTTGATGATTGCCAGATGATGATATACTCCTTGTCTTTTCAATCATGCTAGAAGAATTACCCTGTGTGCTAGGCTGAACATCTCCCTCACAAGGTTTCTTCAAATGGCAAACTTGAAAATTTTCTCTCGCTAGCTTGTCCAGTGGGGCAGTAACTTCTTCCTTTGATCGCTTAGCTGGCAATGGAGAAACATTAGCTGATTGAGTTCGTTCATTGCATGCAATGCTCGTCTGTGACTCATGGGATTGCTCAGAAGAGCTATGTACTAGTCTTGGCTCATAATTCTCATCTCTCAATGAGGTAGGACTAGATTTTTTCTTGCTCATCTTCATGCCTGAAGTATCACCCGCTATCTGGCGATGCTCTACCATTTCAATCCCAGAAGGTGGCTGCTGAAGTTGTTGAAGCCTACCTTCACACCTCTTTAATATTGTCTCAGGAACATCAATATTTACTTCAGAACTCACTTTACAATGTCTTGAACTAGTGCAATCCTTATTTTCTACTGTGATGGCATCAGATTTCTTGATGTTTAGTTCGTCTAGCTCTTTCACTTCACAGTCATCGCAGACCCAATAAACAAATTCACCAAATGTCACATTTTCAAGGCAGTAGCTGAAAAAATAAGCAAAGATCAACAAACCATATAAAGAAACACAAAAGGATTACCTGTAATCCATCTTGGTTTTCAATTGCTCTTAACTGTTTATCTAGTTATCATTGATTAAATTTATTAAGTAATCGACTAGAATTTCGGAAGGCTCACAATCCACCTCCCCTCTTGTGCGTTCAGAAGATATTTGATTTAAGACAACCATCCATAAAGTTAAGCAACCAAAGATTGAGAGAAAAAGATTGAGAGAAACAGGGGAAGGTCTTTACAAACCAACATATTGAAGAATGTCCAATGCAAAGAGAAAAGGTAAATTAGTATGAACTAACAACTTTTAAGTTATATCCGAGTTGATAAAATACCAAAAGTTGCTACTTTGCTCAAATTCAAAGCTAGCAAAAAATAAAAAGAAAAAAAAAGCAGTACAGGTACTGGTCTGTCCACAACTTCCATTACATAACTGAAGTTCAAATGGAAAAAGGTTTTCAATGATTTAATAGCATAATTCCATCATAGGTTCATGTAAACATTCCAGCTAGTTATAAAGACCATTGACACTCCATTCTGTAAAAACAAATAGAAACACATACACACACAATAAAAAGTAATGACCCAAACGAAAAGGGCCACTGGTCCATTGACTATTCCCAAACAAAAAAAAGGGTTGTTGGCATGTTTATTGCTATAAGGGAAACTTAAAAGAGAACGAAAACATCAACAACTATGCTAATGGAATTCACTCAACAGAACAAATCAACAAATTGCCCGCATTGAAACAAAAGCTGGAAAAATTGCCATATAAGAGGGAATACAGGGACCCTTGTTGAGGAAACAATCTTTGGCAATATTAATCATATCATACTATACTAAAAACGGGAAGGTGCTAAGTCAAATTGAAAGATAAAATGTTCATAAAAAATTGAAAGACTATTTTACCAATCACTTAAATAATAGTTTTGTACTAACAAGTAAACTAACTTTCAAGAAAGTAATAAATTTGTATTCCCATAGTAAATGAGCAGAGAGGCATGTGGAGTTCCGGTGCAATCACTTGGTGGAGCCTATTCAAATTCTTGGTGTTGTTTTCATCTTCCTGTACACTATTGGAAATAATTCCTCACCTTTAAAATGCCCATCCAATGCTGTTCTTTCAGCTCTCAGTAATTATTATAGATTAATCTTTTTTTCACCCTTTCTTCCACTTCATCAAAGTGGGCAACTAAGTCAATTAAACAATTTCCCCCAGTCAGATCATTTAAAAATATACTGTTCCTTTTATTTGGAAAATATACTCACCATTTGCAGCACACAACCAATCTACATATGTCAAAATTCCAGTAAGTTTTTTTCTTTTGCAGTTAGTTTTTGAGTATTGTGCTATTTCTGTAGTTCTTATATATATATTCAGTGGAAACTATGTTTTATTGATTCATTTCTTTTACTTGGAGAGTCTAATCGAGTACCTTGAAAAAACTCTACCTTTTTGTCTAGAATAATCTTGTCCAATTTTGATGTTAGTTATATTACTGCTTGATTTGTTCAGAAGATGCTAATAACTTGCTATATTCATGTAACTTGCAAAAGAATAGTTTACTCATGTTTCAAATATTGTTTCTTTTTGCTTATTCGTCTATTTCATAGAAAATGAAAAAAAGAATGTAACAAGTACTTGCAATGCAGTTGTTGCAGAATTGTATGGACTTGATAGCAGCGACAACAAGAAATGTAAGTGGTTTTGGTGATAAAAGTTGGGGAATTGAGGTTAGAAACATTTGCCAGAAGGGGAGCAAACAAAATTCATTTTGAGGTGTACTATGAAATTTCTTGAACTATATATTTAACAGTTTTCAAAGCTCCAGCAGTATGAAGCGAATTAGCAATCTTTCATTTTACTCTGAACGTTCACTCTTTGCACTTTTATAGCCTAGGAACTACCCTCCCTTATGTGTAGAGGTGTATCTTGTTATTTGTATTTCATGCTCGTTTTTATTTATATTTCTTCTTGAATGCTTTAACTTCGGTGTGAAGCAAAAGGCCTCAAATTAATTTTTGCCCAAAACGTGTAATTATGTCTTGTTCTTGATGATTTTGAATAATTTGTAAATGAAAGTTAACGTGCTATAAGTATGTAAAAGAGAGCTTCTCCGAATTTGGAAATAATTGATGGGAAAGAGAACTTCTCCTTTAAAAATCCTTTATATGAGTATACAAGAAGTCGAAGAATAGGCTTAAGCTATTAGGAATTAAAGCATTTCTTTTCAATTTGTAAAACACAATAGAGATAACATGTTACCCCGTTGCTCTCAATTTTCATGTGATGGACTAACACCTGATTCAATCATATTGAAAAGAGAATTATAACTACTCATATATATACATATAAATAGGTAGAATTTTTGCATAGGATTGTATATTATATGATTTCTAAAAGTTTATACTCATTGACATAGGGTTTACGCACACGTGCCCAGAACTAGTACAAATAAAATGCAAGCTCGTGGATGGTCTAATGGGTCACCTAAATTTTATCTTTTTCCAACATTAAGAAGAGAAGATTGTTAGAATAGAAATAAGTATTTCCTACTTAGAATAGGAATAGGAATAGGAATCCTAGTTGGAAAAGGATTCCAATGTAGTGTCTATAAATAGGGTCTCAATGTAACTATTTAGATACACAATTCAATAATATTTTTCTCATATATTTCTCACATGGTATCAGAGCATTGGTGAGAACAAACAAGTCACCGTATGTCTATGTCAATTTCCGGTGACTATTGGGTCTGATTTTGTTATTCTTTTTTCTTTCTGTGGGTGTTGTGCGGAAACCAACACCACCACGAGGCTCGGAAAGCCCCCGCGACCAAACCCCAGCCAGAACCACCGGAAAACATCACCCCATGCACTCTCATGCGCCGATCGGAGGTGGTAGTTTCCAGGGAGATCTGGCTCACGCGCCGGCGCGTGAGGGATTTTCTGATCATATTTTTTGAGAATTTTTTTGACAGTTGGGGTCGTCCAGCCATTCCGACCAGGCCCATACTGTTTTTGACCAGATCCGATCGCCGGAATTAGGATTTCGGCTATTTCCAGGCTATTTTCGGCGACTTTTCTTTGAGATTTGAATTTTCCGACAATCAGATCTCAATAATCAAGTTTTTTTTTTTTCGTTGTTTTCAAGACAAATTTAGCATAATGTCTTTTGGGTGTGATGTTTTTGGTTCTATCGATCGCCAGAATTAGGGTTCCGGCTATTTCCAGGTTGTTTCCGGCAACTTTTCTTCGAGATTTGACTTTTCCGACAATCAGATCTCAATAATCAAGTTTTTTTTTTTCGTTGTTTTCAAGACAAATTTAGCATAATGTCTTTTGGGTGTGATGTATTTGGTTCTAAAAATATGGGGATTGGAAGTTCTAGCCCTATAATCACTTCAAAACTTTTATTGGGGAAGTTCAAACTATTTATCTTGGGCTTCCTCGATTGAGCTGTGGTGCAAGGGTCAAGGTGTCCAAGAAAAATTAAAGAACAAAACTTATTTGGTAGATGTAAAGGCAAAGACTAGTGAGGAAGATGCAAAAGACAAAGCACAATGGGAGAAAGTAGATGCTCAATTATGTAGTCTCCTATGGCGTTCTATTAATTCCAAGTTGATGCCCTTGTTTCGCCCATTCCTGACGTGTTATACAGTTTGGGAAAAGGCTCGTGCTTTATACACTAATGACATATCTCGATTTTATGATGTGATATCTTGATTGACCAACTTAAAGAAACAAGAATCCGATATGTCTACTTACTTGGGACAGGTACAGGCAGTCATGGAGGAATTTGACACATTGATGCCAGTTACTACGAATGTGGAAAAACAACAAGAACACAGACAAACATTGTTTCTAGACTTACTCTTGCTGGACTTCCTCCTGATCATGTGTTATCACTCCATAGTTATCCAATAGTTACTGCAGTAATTTCTCTTTAGTAGCAGTTATTTTCCTGTAATAGTGCAGTCTTTCATTTCAGTTAAGTTAGGAAGTCATGTCCTAGTTTCTAGGGGTAGTTATTTTATAAGAATTGTATTTAAACTATCTGGTGTATGAAAAAACGGAAGCAGAAAATTATTCAAGTTTTTGAGTACTTCAAACTCAAGAGATTGCAGGTTCTCTCTTAACGAACCAGCACCATAGGTAGAAAAAAGAAAACTTCAGAATTTATCTTGCAGCGTCCCATAACTAGATCCATAACCGGGGACCATAACA
>NW_006238944.1:2194205-2216499 GCF_000226075.1 Solanum tuberosum | reverse complement strand
AGACGTTGATTGGGCAGGATCACCCTCTGACAGACGTTCGACATCCGGATATTGTGTTTTAGTAGGAGGTAATTTGGTGTCGTGGAAGAGTAAGAAACAGAATGTGGTTGCTCGATCTAGTGCAGAATCAGAATATCGAGCAATGGCGACAGCAACTTGTGAGCTAGTTTGGATCAAACAGTTGCTGGGAGAACTAAAATTTGGCAAAGTTGATCAGATGGAACTTGTGTGTGATAATCAAGCGGCTCTTCATATCGCATCAAATCCAGTGTTTCATGAAAGGACTAAGCACATTGAGATTGACTGTCACTTTGTCAGAGAAAAGATACTCTCGGGAGATATTGTTACGAAATTTGTGAAGTCAAATGATCAGCCTGTAGATATCTTCACCAAGTCCCTCACATGTCCTCGTATTAATTACATCTGTAACAAGCTAGGTACATATGATTTGTATGAACCAGCTTGAGGGGGAGTGTTCGAATAGAAATAAGTATTTCCTACTTAGAATAGGAATAGGAATAGGAATCCTAATTGGAAAAGGATTCCAATGTAGTGTCTATAAATAGGGTCTCAATGTAACTATTTAGATACACAATTCAATAATATTTTTCTCATATATTTCTCACAAAGATGATATTGAATTAGTTATTAGTTAAGTTAATATTATAAAGTAAATGGAAGACAAAGAGTTTATTTTGGTTGTACTTAGGCCGAGACTGGTAATAGCACTAGCTACTAAGCTAAGCCTTCTAAAAGGTGGACATAAAGAATGGAGTAGGAACAACTAAAAATAACCGGAGAGAAAGAAAGGACCAAAATTTTTCACAAGTCAGTAACCTAGATTCTATTCAAGACCAAAGAATCCCGACTGAGGAAGAGAAACTACAAAAAGCACACTTGGCTATGGAATTCGAAGAGGTAACAAGAAATGAAGAAATAGCTTTGAGACAAAGATCAAGAGTTCAATAAATAAAAAATGGAGATAAAACACCAAATATTTCCATAAGGTGGCCACTACTCACAAGAGGTTCAACGCAATTGATGTTTTGAAGGTAGAGGGAGAAGAAATCACTGGTCCTGATGGCATCAAAACCTCCACTATGAGCTTTTATCAAGAACTCTACAAGGAACCAGAGAACTGGAGGCCAGATTTCAACATATCATCTTAGAAGAGCAAGATTGGCTGGAAAGATAATTTTAAAAAAGAGGAAATATTAAGGCTGTGATTGGTCCAAAGGGCGGGTCACAAACGGATTTCTCGGTTATCAAAAAAAAAAAAAAGAGGAAATATTAAATGATATCAAATTATGTATGGTGAACAAAGAACCTCGGCTAAATGGCTTCCCACCCAATGTCCTTTTTCCAAGATTTCTGGGAGATGTTGAAGGATGATATACTTCAACCACTACAGAATTTTCCTTCCCAACAGGATTTTGAGAAGAGTTTTAATGCAACTTATGTGGCTTTGATTCCAAACAAGGTGGGAGCTATTGAGTTGAGGGATCATAACTGGAATAAGCAAAATCATTGGTTAAGTGCTGGTAGAAAGACTAAAGAAGGTGATTGACAAGTTGATCAGGACTCATCAGTGGCCTTCATAAAGGGAAGACAAATTATGGAGTGATGTGCAGACTGGATACTGAGAAGGCCTATGACCATCTCAACTGGAACTTCCTACTCTGTATCCTCAAACAAATGGGATTTGGCAACAGATGGTTGAAATGGATAGAATTCTGCACCAAAACTACCAGGTTCTCAATTTTGGTTAATGGAAAACCAGCTGTTTTTTTCAGCAGAGAGGGGACTCAGACAGGACTCAAAAGGGAGATCTTCTGTCACCCTTGCTATTTATCATAGCCATGGAGAGTTTCAACAACATGGCGAAGATTGCCACAGAAAACAGATGGATACAAGGCTTCAGAATTGAAAACAGGGTTGATGAGATACTGGAAATACGCCACCTACTTGCTATATGCGGATGACACAGTAGTTTTCTGTAATGCTAAGCCTGAGAAAATCAGTTATCTCAGGGTGATGCTAATCATTTTCTAAGCTATATCAAGATTGAAAGTAAACCGGAGGAAAAAAAACATATTTCCCATCAATGATACTTCACAAATTCAGGTGTTGGCAAACATTTTGGGTTATGGGATGGAAAGGCTACCTACTGTATATCTTGGAATGCCTTTGGGTTCAAAACACAAGGCACTTGAAATCAGGGATGGCATTATTGAGAAAACTGGAAGAAGTTGGCATTGTGGAAGTCACAGTATCTCTCTTAAAGAGGCAGAATAATTTTAATCAACTCTGTTTTGGACTATTTACTAACATATGTGATGCCACAATTTCCCATGCCGAGTAAGGTAATCAAAGCAGTGGGCAGAATGAGAAGGAACTTTCTATGGCATGGCAACAAAGAGGCCAAAGGGTTTAATCTGATAGTACAACAGAACAGGGAACAAGGAGTATGGGGGTCAAAAAATTGAGCTGTAAAACAACAGTTGACTCATGAAATGGCTTTGGAGATATAACGAGGGGCAAGCCCTTTGGAAGGAGGTCATTCAACAGAAGTATGGGCAGATGAGCCATGGTGCACTGATGAAGTCACAGACACTTTTGGAGTTGGAGCTTGGAGAACTATTAGGTCCTTATGGGCACCTCTAAGTAGGAATATAAGCTACCATGTGGGTAATGGAAGAATGATATTTTTCTGGAAAGACAACTGGACTAGGAAAGACTCATTGCAGGAAACTTTCCCTGATCTAGTTGCTATCTGCACAAATCCAGACATCGCAACTTGAAGAGAGTGGACAGCACAAAGCTGGAATCTAATCTTCAGAAGACTGTTGAATGATTGGGAAGTAGAAAGGATGGTTATATTGTAAGGATGAGGGAAATTTTCTCTGGGACAACCACTGGACAAGAACAATTAGATGGAGACACAATGAAGATGGGAAGTTCTCAGTGAAAGTTTACAAGAGGAGTCTATTTGAGATGGCAGAAAGTCTCAAGGGTCCATGGAAAGCTACTTGGAAAAGCATGGCACCAACAAAGGTGAAATGTTTTGTTTGGCTAGTAGTGAAGAAAGCATGTCTCACCCATGAGGCACACCAGAAGAAGAAACTTCAGATAGCTTTCCATGGAGGTGGCCAGCATACCCTTAATGCTAAGGAATACAAGTTACCAGTTTTCAAAAATAAAATCACTCACATGAGATGATTTACGGTTACTATATGTTATTATGGTGTTATCACCAAGTGATAATTGAAGAATACATGTAAGCAATTGATATGCATATATATGATATATGTATATTGAGATACTTGTAATGAGTAGCAACATTACATATTGTTATCCAATGGCAGAACACGTTACGCCTGGAGCACCTTGTACTAGAGAAAACTAGCAAAAAATTTATTTCACACTAAGACTCGACTGTCAACAGTCTGATATTGATTCTTTGGAAGCTCCCTCACAACTTGAGCAAAACTTAATTTGATAAAATTGTGAAGTATGTGTACTGATGCTCAGTTAATGTATTATGTGACTTTTACCCCCATATTACTTTGAATTGAAATGAGTGCTGTTTTTTATATTGTATATATGTATGTACATATATACTTCTCTCCAAACAAAACGGCAATGGTTGATTGTCCACACACCGTTCACATTAATTGACCCCCTCTTTCTCATCCTTCAAAATTTTGTTAGTTGTCCTGGACCGCACCAGACGTGTGATCCACTAATAGAGAGAAAGATACTTTCAGTATTGCCCGGACAATTAGACATCCACAACCCAATTGCAATAGCGGAGAGAGCGTTTCACTTTTTTATTTTTTTGACTTTTCAATCATGATATTTTGACATTTTTCTAGAATTATAATTCTCAAGTCAGTCACGGTAATTGGAGAGCTGCTTTTGCGAGCCTTGTGTTGGTAGACTATTGAATATTTGATCATTAGTGCCTTAGAGTTGTAGTTGTTGATGTTGGCGGATCTTTTATGTGTTGTGGTAATTGGTTAAAAGAAGGATAATTGGAATGCTCTTGGTACAGAGGAAACTCTATCAAATTTTTGCCATGAAAATGGGTAGGATATTTAGGTGAGTCAAGCCTTACTTAGTGGAGGTAATTAAATTGCAATAAAGAGATAGTACAATATTTGACATATAACAATGATATTCAGTTGTTGATATAACTTACCGGTGCACAGCAACTTCTAGGCATTTCACACAGAAAACATATGCGTTAGTGAAACCTTTGTCACCACAATTTAAACATAGTGTGCCCTGCAGTTAATTACAATTAAACCAATTAAAGATACATAGAATCATTATGTAAGAAATATACAACTAGGCAAAGAAGCCAAGTTTCTTGTTAGAGAGGAAAGAAACCATAGATGCAAAGATTCAGACTAGAGGTATGGAGCACTGAGTAGCCACTAGTCTGGCTCATCTAATTTTTTGCTGAGTTCCAGTTGAGTAAAATGTGTTCCCAGTTGAAGTCATATATAAGCTCACCGAGCTCTTGAGCCAAACAAAGAAAAAGTAAAATCCAGCTGAATTTGTGGATAAAGTGAAAGAATGGTGGACAAGAATATAGAATAAAGACAGACCAAAATTTATTCTGTCAAAGAAGCTGCTGCTAATAAAAGGGAGATGACTGAGTGGAATAAAAGTAACTTTCGAGTTTGGATCATAGGAAAAGTGAGCAGCTAGCTGTTAGCATAAATAACTCATCTAGACAGTGAAAAGAATAACAAAATTGGACATTTCAAGAGGAGGTTGTTATAGTCAATTTACAAATGGAGTTGGAAGACATAGCCAAATATGAAGAAGTCACTTGGAGATAAAGATCAAGGATGTTATGGTTGAAACAAGGTGTTACTAAAACTAGTTTCTTTCACAAGATGGCAAATGCTCATAAGAGATACAGCCACATTGGGAGTTCAGAATTAATGGATTAACTAAGGAGGATTCTAAGGAAATCAAAATTGAAATTTGAAGTTCTATCAGAACCTGTATGCTAATGGGAAAAACAGGAGTGCTAGGTTCAGCATGGGTGACTCTCTAAAATTATGGAGAACAGGAGGAGGAAGAAATATGGCTCCAAAAACCATTTGAAGAAGATGAAGTTCTGGAGATTACAAGGCATGTGTAGGTGAAAAAGCACCTAGGTCCAGATAGGTTTTCCATGAGTTTCTACGAAAGATGATGGTTAATGATTACAGAAGACATAGTGAAGGCCCTGGATCTTTTCCATTACTTAGAAGAAGATTGTAAAAGGCTTCAACCTCACTTATATTGCTCTGATTCCTACGAAGAAAGTTGTTTTGGAACTGAGAGATCTTAGGCCCATAAGCTTGACTGGTAGCTTCAAAAAGATCATTTCAAAGTTACTAGCAGAAAGATTTCAAAAGAAACAATTCATAAGTTGGTGGATGATGCACAAATGGCAATTATTAAAGGAAGGCAAATCATGGAGGTAAACTTATCGCAAATGAATGCATTGACACTAGATTGAAGCAAAACTAGCAAGCTTATGGTGCATTTAGGATTTTGTCCAATTTGCAAATATCAACAGGTGAATAACTTCACTTTATGTGCTAAAGATGGCGGCAGATGTATCGTTATAGCCTATGGGGATCCCCACAATTTTTCATATAGACCATATGTAAAAATCTATGTTTTGAACCCATTCTTCAAATCCATAAAGATCAAATCTTGGATCTTTCCGAGTTAAAATATAAATGATTTTTTGACATATCCAGGTCCACTGTCATGCCTTAACGTATAGAGGAGGTTTTATTTATATAAGAAACTTAATAACAAACTGTCCTTTGCATGTAGTCGGACAGCCTACAATCCACAGATAACATCAGAAAGAAAGTTACCTAGTTGCAAGCAAAAATGGTTTTTCAAATAAAGTTCATAAATCTCATTTTCAATCAAACAAACACGAATCTAAGGATATACTGCATATTTTAGCCCAATGCTTTATTATTGCTCTACCAAACAGCAGGTAAACAAATAAGTGTTTTCCATAAGTAGCCAGTAAATAAGGGAGTTGTTGCCAATAAATGCAAAATTCCAGTCAACAACAAATCTTTGTTCCTTTTCAATGACTTGTAACACAGGTCAAGAAACACAAAAACATAATTCTCTGTACGTGATGGTATACAAAACTAAAACATTCAAGAAAACCCACATCTGTTGGGTGATCAGTAAATAAACACAACGCTAAAAATTAAAAAACATGTCACCAACTCATTCTTCCTCTTTAACATTTTTCACAAGGGTGTGTTTGGTATGGAGGAAAACATTTTTTGGAAAATGTTTCCCAATTTTCTTATGTTTGGTTGGTCAAAATGTTAGGAAAACAAGTTCCTTAAAAGTTAGGAAAATAACTTCCTTAATGGAAGTAGGGAAAACAAGTTGCTTAAGTAAGATTTCAAGTTCATTGTCTCCTCCTCACCAACCTAATCCACCACCCCCACCCCCACCCCTTGACCATCCCACCTCGCGCCACCCTCGAAATCCCACTACTCATCCCATCATGTCTCCATAAACAATATTTTGCTTGATGACATATAAATACTTTTGGGATAATATTTTCTTACTTACATACCAAACAGTAAAAAAAAAAAAATAAGTAAGAAATCCACTCGTTTTCCAAGAAAACTTTTTCTAGGAAATCCTTTTCCATGAAAAATATTTTCATTCATACCAAACACACCTCCCAGTTAAAAATATAAGAAGCTCATTAAGGGAAGGGACCCACTTTTTATTTTCCTGTGAGCTTTGTTTGGATTAATTTTGTTATTCCACCAAAGAAAAAAAACAGCAAAACGGTTTAAAAGCTATTTTGAGAAAATAAACCGACTCTATTATTTTATCCAAAGGACATCATCTTCACTAGGGAATTACTTCCTTTCCCCATCAGCCCTAGCAGTATAAAGTAGTAATAATCAAAATTGGAACTCGCTCAATTACACAGAACTGGCAAGAAATCTCTGAAAGAATAACGATTAGCTTAAAATTGAAGCAAGGAAGAAAACAGCGGAAGCACCAAGAAACTTACCATAATTTCGAGGACCCACCGGAACCTGTTCTTAAACCCACCGGAACTGTGTGTATGTTCACCGGAAGTAATGTATGTTTGAATGTCAAAAAGATGATCAAGTTTTCCCTCCTCTTTGAGTTCCCAAATCCCTAAACCGCCCACCCCAAAAACCCACAGTAGCAAAACACAAAGGTACCATCTCTCTTTTGTTTATTTTATTTAACCTGGGTCAAAAATGTCATTAAATTATGCTAAAAATAAAAAAATGTCATCCATTTATATTTTAGTTCAAAAATGTATTTGTCATCAATAATGTCATCCATAAATATCTTTATTATTATTTGATGGGTCAAAAATATCCTTTTTTTAAAATAAATATATTATTTATTTTCTTTTTGAACACATTTTTATGCTAATGATATTCTTTTATTAGCAATTTTGTATCCTACTTCAATTTAAAAAATATTTCTAAAGAAAATCTTATTTTATTATAATTATTTGTTATTGTAATGATGGATTTATCATGATCTTATATATGACATGTATTATCCATTAAAAGGCTATATGAAATTATTCTATTTTAATTGATAAAATGAGGTTAAGAAGAAAAATATATTTCCTACATTTTTATTAGTTAAAGTGATTTTAAAAGAAAATAAAAATAAAAATAGGGTTTTATTTTTAAAAAAAGTGATTATTTTATTAAAAACAAGATGTGTTTTAAAAGAAAAAAAGAGTATAATTATTCAAAAAGGGACATTTTTGACTCATTTAGTAACAATAGGAGGATTTCTGGATTAAACTAACAAAGAAAAGAGCATTTTTGGACCCCCATTACCCCAATATTGATGGCATGGGCAAAGGCATAGATTTCCCCTTATACTTCTCCCGAAAAGTCAGTTACACGCTTAAACTATTATGACGACCTATTACACACATTTACTATTTAAAAGTGAATTTGTTTACCTCTGAGACGTGCAACACCACTCTCACAATATGTGGTGTATTACACTCGCTGTCAAATCACTGCCATGTCAGCGCCATGTCAGAAATTAAAAAAAATTACATCCTTTTTATTTTTAGTTAACTTTTCTTTTGTTAACTATATTTTACACTAATTAATCTCCAATTAATTATTAAAATTCTCTAATAATTATATTTTATTCATAGCAAAATTACAATAAGATGAAAATTTTAACAATGGCTGCCAAGAACACTAATGGAAACATGAAGCTGATTTATGGAGTGGAAGATTCTCCTGTTCTCTCAAAAAAACCTATCATAGCTGCAGCGGCTAAGAAACCCCCAAAATTTTACCCCGCTGATGACATTAAAAAATCTTTTGTTAACAAACACAAATCAAAACCCATAATACTTAGATTGATGATAAGTAATTTGCTAAACAAGCTGAGAATAAGTCGAAGAAGGAAGAAGGAGAGATTTTTGCTTAAAAGAAAGAGGAGAAAAATGTGCTTTCTCAAGAGGATGGGGTTGAAGAAGAAGAAAAGGAGGGTGGGTTGTGAAGAAGAAGAAATGTGGAGAGTAGGGTGGGGTGTAATTGAATTTTGATTTTTTTTACTTTAATAAATCTGACGCGCCTATTTTTATTTTTTTTAAAATTATTTTGCCACATCAGTTTTAGGGATAAATAAATTCACTTTTAAGTAGTAAAAGTGTGTAATAGGTCATCATAATAGTTTAAGCGTGTAACTGATTTTTCGGAACAAGTTCAAGAGGGAATATATGTCTTTTTCCCTTTTTTTATCAACTACGAAAGAAAGGCTTTTTGTTCACTTCATATAGTTTAAAGGCATTTTTTAAAATCATTTTCCATTTTATTTATATGCCGACTTAAATATAGCACATGCTAGGAATCCTTTGGAAAACCGAAGAGTTTTCAGAATTTTTTTTTTTTTAACGAAAAAAAGTCAAATTTTTTGAACTACGTGAAATTGAATAAAAAAGAATCCATTAATAGTTTGGTAAAAAAAATCTTTGCTATCAATATTTTAATCCATAAATATTCTTTAGTTATTTTGTGTCAAAAATACCTTATTCATATATTATATTTTTTCTTTTTAACCTCATTTTTTTTCTAAAAAAAATTATTGTAACATATTTTTAACCTATATAAGATCATATTAATCTATTATTAATTTTTATTTGAATAAATTTCAAAAAAAATCTAATGAAATACCAAATATTTTTACTTTTTAATATTTTTTGAGTTGAAGAAGGGTAAACATTTGTTATTAATATTATCCTTGCTTATCATAATGTCATAAACAAAAATTTATTACATTGTTTCAATTTTAATTGATTAAGAAGAAAAAAAATATTTTTCACTTTTATACTAGTTAATCGGATTTTAAAAGAAAAAACTTAGCAAAATTATTATTTTATTTAGAAACTAATGTGTTTAAAAAGAAAAGAAAAAATATGTTTATTAGGAAAAAAGTGTTTTTCCTAATAAACACCTTTTTGACCCAAAAGTGATGGGCATTTTTGGATCGAAATTTTAACAAATGATATTTTTGTTCAATTTCCTGTAGTTTAAAACTATTTTTGGCCCTTGTTTTTTACAAATTATAAATAATATACTGCAAGAAAAAAGGTACTTCCCAACAATATTTTTTGTTGCCATATATTAAATATTGTTGCCAAAAGTACTTTTGGCAGCAATACAAAAGTTGTTGCATGTTGTTGCAATAAACGCTGATGCGAAAAGTTATTGCAACAACAAAATATATTGTTGCCAAAAATGACTTATCGCAACCAAAAAACTTGTTGCCTTACATTCTTATAGTTGCCGTTTTAAATTTTCGCAACAAAATCCGTTGTTGTCACAAATTGAACTTTTTACCAACAATATTAATCGTTGCAAAAAATTAGCAAATGGTTAGTTGTTATTCTGTTAGAAAGGCTTTTAAGCAACGATAATTTTTGTCGGAATAAAAAAAAAAATTCTATACACCTTTAGCAACAATTTTTAAGTAGTTGTTATATACACAATACACATTTCTTTTTTAAAATTTAAATAAATATTGAAATTAAAAATTATATAAATTTGCAAAGGTCAATACATAAGATTGATGGCCTAGATATTTACACCTTCCTAAAAAAACTAAATACTTGTGCAAATCTTTACTAATTGTTAGTATCTATATATATATAGACAAGTCATTGTATTCTAATCCTACACGCAATTTTTAAAACTCTTCTTCCAATAGTACTTAGCTTGTAGGACACTTTTGTTGGAATTATGCATTTTCATCCTGCAAATAAAAGATAAATATAATTATATTTTGATAAAGTAAATTATAAATACACAAATACAAATTTTAAAAGTAGAGAGAATCAAAATAATATCTTGGTATTTGTTATAACTTATAAGCTTCGTGCGCCAAAAAATAACCACTTCTTCCTAGGCCGCACTGAATCTAATAAAAGAAAATATAAGTAAAAGCCTCAGTATAGTTACTTACCTCATCAAATACAATAAGAGAACATGCACTATCATAAACAACCTTCAGTGCTAGTAAAAATTCTTTTGTTGCACTATATATGCCACTTTCACCTTTGATTGATTCAACAAATACAGTAGCTATTTTGCCACTCTGAATTACTTATTTTGCTACTTGAACATTTCCATACTCCAGGAAAATAACTCCTGGCATAGTGGCATGCATTACAGGTTCTAAAGGTGACCTGTATTGTTCTTTGCTTGTCAAAGCAACAACATATCCACGGTCCTTCCATGAAAGCAATTGGAAAAATTAATTAAGTTGATATATCAAGTTATAGACATAGAAGAACAAACACGTTAAGGAACGCTTTACTTAATAAGACTAGAGGTGAAGTCAGAAATTTAAGTTTTTGAATTCTGCCTTCTAACAAATGTATCTTACACAAGGTTTTAATAAATAAAATTCATATATAGTGAATTTCGCAACACAAATATAAGGTTTTGACAAAAGCTATTGGGTTCTACCAAATACACAACTTTTTCTCTAGCTTCGTCTCTAAATAAGACACCTCTCGCCAATAAAATTTCATAAATGAAGAAACTTACTATTGACACCTAATCTTGACCCTCCACGATAAGAATTAATTTGCGAGCTTCCTTAATTCCAAACGATTTGAAATAACTAATTTTATAAAAATTCAAAATATGTTTCAAGATATTTTAAGAATTTTATTCACTTTTATAATATTTTAAATAATAAATATGTTTTATAGTGTTACGTATGTAACTAATATATTTTATAAATACTTGAAAACTATCTTGAAAAAAACATTCATTATTATTATTATTATTTTAACGTTAAACGCTTTATTAATCTAATTTTGTTTGAATTATAGCTATGTTGTTGAATTAGTTATTTTTATTAAGTTAATTATTTTATTCCGTTAAGATTAAGAAGCTCGCCAATTAATTTTTTATTGATTCGCCTTATTTAGTTTTTTAGCCGAATTACCAACTAACTTCATTTCGGTTAAAAATGTTGATTCAATTTGGCTATGTTTGAATTAATTGCGAGACCGAGAGTGTGGGCCATTTTCGAGCAGCCCACTTCAATACATCAGCAGCAATATGCCAACAATATCAATATTTTCCCAAAGCCAATTCCCTTTTCCAATTCAATTGCCCACTTTTCAATTCCTCAATCCACCCAATCCAACGCAAACCCGGCCCACTCCCTTTTCCTTCACAAAAAAAATAAATTACCCAACATTACAATACCCATCCACATACAGCGATCCCAAATACAATCAGACGACCCTGCGTCTTCTTCTTCATCGCGAAGAAGCTCAGAAAATGGAAACCCATCCCAGCAGCCCAGCGTTCCAGAGGACTGACCCGAATCCAGTGGCTAACGTGAACCAGACGGAAGCTACACGACGTCTAATTTGTTTTCGTCGTCTTCTCTTTATGCTTTGCCAGTGAGATCGTACAGCAGGCAGAGGCACGCAATCCCCCCTTACCCCTTTCGGAATGGAGTTGAAGAGCTCAGAAAAGGGTGTTTCCCTATTTTGGTGTAAGTTTTTGGAGGATTTGAATTTCGAATTGGGCCCTCTCCATTCGGATTTTCATCTTTCCTCCCCAAATTCTACCCTAAAAAATCCCCTATATATTTTCCTCTTAGTCACTATTGAAGGGGGGATTTTTTGGGGAGTTAGAGAAAAGATTGGAATCTCTACTAATATACAGACATAGAGGGAACATCATATAAAAAAATTATAGATACGTAAGAGATACAAAAAAAAAATAGCAAGGAGGACCGCTTTTCGATCCATTCCGTTGTTACTCGCTTCGCTTGTTTATCGGGATTTTTTGAGGTCTAAGCTTGTGGTGGTAGAAGCTCGATATCTTTGGCTCGTTCGATCTCCGTTTCGCTGCCCGAAAGAAGCCATTTACCAATCGTTTTCTCTTCCTTCCACTGTTGCATGTAAAATCTGCCCGAGTTCGCCAAGAACTCACTCCTTCCTTTGCATTTCGGGAGAGTCGTAAAAAACTCTAATTCCTTCATTCGAGTCAACCAGCCATTGAAAATCGACGTACAGGTCCTGGAGTTGAAAAAATGTGAAAGCAGAGGAGAATTGAAAAGATTGGGCCAAAAGGCCCACTCTTTATACAAAAATTTGTATTTTGTTATTTTGGGCTTAAGCCCTTGTTGTCTTATTATTATTTCTGTTAGAAATTTAGCACAGGTGAAAATTGGGCTAAGGCCCAAATAATATTTTATTTCATGTTAGTTTAGGACAGGTGCAAGTGACTCAAATGGGCTAAAAGGCCAAAACGAAAATAGGCCCAACTACTGGCCCAGGCAAACAGGAAAACCAAATTTGGGCCCAAATCTCTTTCCCTCTTTGTTTTATTATGTCTATTTCCTTGATTAATACTTGCCGTTAATCTTAAGACCAACAATTCAAATCCCTGAAAGACGTCCATTTCGCTTTAAGAAATTAACTAAACCAGTCAACTCTTAACAAGACTTAAAGAAATAAATTTTGCAAGATAGCTCACTTAGATAATGTTTAAATATTTCCCTTTTCCCCCTTTAAAATAGTTCAGCTATAAAATAGTTCAACTTGCTCAATTCAAGTTAAGTTAAATATTTTTAGCCGAATAGTTAATCGTCGGATAACCACATTAGTGGACATTCTAGGTGCTTTTAAAACCTTCCTAGAATGTTAATAAGAACCTCGAACCCTTTTTAAGTTTTCATTAGATTTCTGTTTTAGTCTTTTGAAAACAACAGTTTTCTTGATTTTTCTTAAAAATTAAGTGGCGACTCTTAAACTAGTCCAAATAATATTTTTAAATAAAACACTTACACAGCTAGCCAGTTCTAATTATCACATTATACCATTCAGTGTCACAAAATGAATCACAATAAGATATTGTTATATCTTTTCAATCCAGAACCATATATACTTTGACTTTATTCAAAGAATTCACATTCTAATAAGAACTAGAAAACCTGAACATAATAGAATTGAGTAGTATCTCATATCCTCATTCTCACTACTTAAGAAGCCTAAACAACAAGCACTCAAGGGTGTGTCTTAGTGGTCAATGAAGTTGATTAAGCATCATGAGGTCTCAAGTTTTTTTTTTTTTTTTTACCAGGAAATTTTTATTCAATAGATACTTTCTAACCCAAAGGAGTTCTTTGAGCTTAACAATTAACATGATCACATTGTATACCTAACACAATACGATAAGCTAAAGTTAGATAGTAATAAAGCAACATTAAGAATTCTCCTTGTAAATAGACCAGTTTACAAGGAGCATTGAGCAGTAAAACTAACTACACTACATGTGTAGCTGCAGAGCTACTTTCTTGAACATTTAAGATAACTCAAGACATACGCCTACGCTTCTGGGCAAGATTCTCAAAAATCTTATGAACATCAGCAGATGTAACTGGCTTTGATGGATCAAAGGATGCCAGGTAGGTACCAATCTCCTCTTTAAGGTCAGCGATACCAGTCAAAACCTCCATTTTCTCGACATGGCCCAGATTATTAAGCAACTCAGCGCTCTGTTCTTGCTCATGTTCAACTCTCCTTTGCTTTGCCATTTTCTCATATTCGGTAATGGTATCCTCTTTATCAAGTAAGAAGGCAAGACCTTTTTATTTGTAGAATTCTGTGCAATTTGGACACCTACAGAGGTCTTCTCTCCAGTCTTTGGAAAGGAACATCAACTTGCTTTTCTCAAGGCTAATTAGAGCTTCTAACAAATTCAGTCCAACAACACATTTGGTACTAGGACCAGCAATTTGGTATTAGGACCAATAACTGTGTTACGCTGATTAAGGAGTGTGTTTGTTGTGGCATTTTCTCCAAGAAGAAGAACCTTTCTGTTGCAGTCTTCTTTAGGATTATTATCGGTTATAGGAGTCTCAACTGAGGAACTTTCATTGCTAAGTTCCTTAGAAGATCCCACAGTCAAGGGTGCATCTTCAACCACCTCCTTGTCCCTTGAGGAATTTGTAGTAGTCTGCTGCTGGACTGGTGCAAAGATAGAATCAGGATATAGCTTTAAAAAAGAACAAACAGTTGCGCACCCCTGGCAGATAAAATCCTCAAATTGAGGCTCCCCTTTGGCATCCCTTGGAACCATATCAGAGGACTCAAGACCAATATGCTCCTCATGAAACCAGTCCTCACAGATGCAGCATTGGAGATTCTCCAATTGGTCTTCAACATCATGATCAGGATATGGCCGGCCACATGTGTAGTATGAACCTTTGAAATTGTGATTATATGTATTCTTCGTGCTTTCAACATCTTTGCTAGCATCAAGCTTGCAGAAGAACTCCCCGAACTTTGAATTTCCATAGTCACACCTGAAGTTTCTCTTCGTCCAAAGTTCCAAAATCTCATGAGCATCATGGCAAGAGAGGCTACAAGCTGTGCATACTCCAACATTCCCATCTGGTGTGCATGTCAAACAAGAAAAAATAGCATGTCTCTTTATATAACCTTTACTATAGGTGCACTCCTTGCCTTCATCACCACCTAAGACCAAATCTTCCTCCAGTTCCTGTTCTTCGAGAAACTCTCCAATTGAAACAGTATTCTCAGCATCCTCTTCAAATGCATCAGCCATTTTAAACCCAAAAATGAGCTATCAAACCAAATTAAACCCTAAAAACATAGGAAAACCTGGGAACACGAAACCCTAAATTGGAGAAAGAAGAAAGGTATCTAAACGCAACAATCAATTGATTCGATGAAGTTTACTGCCATTATCTATTTCAAGTTTAAATACCAACAGAGACAAAAACACTAAGCGATTTTTTTTCATATTTTCTATCCTTGGTGGATAGAGTTATCCTGTACAAACAGTCTGCGGCACATGAGCTCACACCCACTCTCCTTCCCTAATATAGTTGAGTTTCGGATAAAAACCCGGCAAACCTTCATTATCGTACCTTATTTTGACCTTTTTCCCACACTCCATGGCATACTTAATATAGTTCGTGAATTCTCTCAACAAATTAGCTATGATTGCAAAGGATCCCTAGTTCAAATCTTGGTCAGGGTCATCTATTTCTCTTATGCCAACTCCTTCAAGCACATCATAAATCATAATTAGACTGCTCTTTATTTGAAAAGAGTTATTGGGTTAAATGAGTGCCTCATGAAAGCTAGACATTTTCTCTTCTTTTGGTAATTTTAACAAATAGTTAATGTATCTTGAGATCAATTGTCCGACCCACTCTTTCATAACATTTCAGTCTTTTCGGTCTCCATTAATGATGACCTGCAACTTCCCCAACTCTCTTGAGTCACCAAGCACTAGTTTCTCTATGACCCTCTAAGGTATGCGTTTAGAATGCCCATTTTTATTTTAATTCATGCTGCTTTCCTTGAAGGATTCACAAACTAATACGAATGTTTGAGAATAAAAAATAATCTTAATTGCCTACAACAACAATAACAACATACTCAATATAAGCTCACAAAGTGGAGTTTGAGAGGATAGAATGTAGACATACCTTACCTCTACTTCAGAGGTAGAGAAGTTGATTCCGGTAGATCCACTACTCAAGGAATAAAAGATACTTACTAATAGAACAAAACTAGTTTACCCCTAAATCAGTATGGATTTTCAGATTGCCAGAGAATTTTGGTAAAGCTTATAAGATAATTTAACTTGTCAATGGAAAACAAACATTTCCGATTGATACGTGACGAAAAAGTTGAAATGGATATAATTGACTTCACCAAATATAATCATAAATCTAATGTAGCTAGCTCCCAAACAAGATACAATCATCTGATCAACTCTTCCTCAAAATAAACCCCAATATTCAAGTCATTACTATCTAGGATGTCAATTTTAAAATTAGGAAAAAAGCTCAATGTAGTCAGAAACTACAAAATATTTGCAATACTGATCCATTTATGACTAATAGAATTTACAAATACCCAGAAGAAAAAAGAAGACTTGAAACAAACAAAAACATATGTACACATAAACAAAAGACTTCTTAATCGGTCAGTTCATAACCCCAATTAGGAATATTTAAGAAAACACAATATAGCTTTACACACTATTGATCCAACTAACACTTTAACTCAAGATAGTAAGATGGAAATTTGACAAACTCCCAGCAAAGACTTAACCAACAATGCTCAGATAAACAAAAAAGACTCAAAATTTAACATAACCATAATTGAATGCGAAGGAAAATTATCAAAAGTGCAGACAAGAGGTTCAAAACAATTGTATATTGGTCTCACTATGTAAATTTAGGCTGTAATGGTTCATACGCAAGATGACGATAATCAAAGACACTAAAATCATAAGATAATCATAGGCAAAAATTCACCAAACTTTGTGAAAAGTGACTAAATAAGTAAATAGAAAACATACCAGATTGTCACGACCCGGGAGCACCCCCTAGTCGTAACCGGCGTACTCGACCACGAAGAGGTCTAATACAAGCCTCTTAGCATTCATTCATCGCATAGACACTAAAAACCATAAGGAATTAAAAACTTTCTTTACAAAGAAGACATTTCATTAAAAAATAGCAAGCGGAAGACTTTCTAGACATTATACATGATGTCTCAAACCATCTAATACTTTAGAGTACAAAATTCGGGACTAATCCCGTACACAACTTAAACAATACTAAAAGGACATAAAAGAACATATTGGGTATTGTCCTCGAATCTATGAGGACTCACCAAGTCTTCATCTTCAACACTTAGAAACCTATCAAAGCCATGACATGTCATCATCTCCAAATCCCTACACTTTAGTCCAAAAAGGGAAAGAAAGGGGTTAGCACAATTAAGTACTAAGTATGGAGACCATGCACAAACATGCTAAAAAGGACATTTTCAAAGAATAACTGCTTTCATATCAATTTGATAAAACCTTTCCTTTACAAGTATAAGAGACATAATACAAGTCAACATTAACATATAAGACCATAGCCAACCATACATATACTCAACATATGTCCATATACAATCCATGCTTAACTTTAAAAGAACACATGTCATTTCATTACCATAGGACCTCTACCTAATATAACCTTAAGACACACTTGAGTGAGACAAGAAGTGACCGCCCATACAACCTCTTCAAGCACACTTAAGTGTTCCTCAAGATTACCTTAGATAAGGACATTTCCTTTACAACATAACATCAATAGACCAACATTCTTTAAGAAACCATTTTGGAGACATTCAAGCACATAAGGGGACTTTCACATAATAGTCGTTAGACTTAGGGAACTCACTTTAGTATCTTCAAAGCCTACTCGTGCCATGTGTAGATAGCATCCCATACTACTACCTACACGTTGTAGAACCTATCCAATAACTAGAGTGCACATCCCACATGATGGGAATAGGCATTAACCGACATAGACCATGCAAGCTAGACATGGAATCCGGTGTCATAAAACCCTACACCGTGGAAGGTGTTCTACTTGCCAAGGGTAGAACTAGGACACATCCCATGTAGGCACATGGTTTAGGGGATATCCAAAGATGTTCATTGTACTCTTGCCTCATACTCGGGAGAGCTACCATCTTAACCATATCTACTCGGTGCTTAGCCTTAGTTCCCATAGAGTAATTTCATTCACATGTATGTCCTAGAGAGGGCACCATCATTAGGTCTACCGACCCATAGCACATCTACCAAGAAAGGCACCACAAGGATCTACCGATCAAGGTTCATTAAGGATAGCTCATTAAATCCCCATGGAAGGGTGCCTTAGGCCTACCGATTCTTCATTAAAGGGTGCCTTAAGCCTACCGGTCCAAGGTTCATCATTTCACACATGAGGAGGGCTACCACCATTAGGTCTACCGACTCCATGGTTTTACATTCACATAGGGTTCTAGACTTCATCATGAAGGGGCACCAACTTTAGGTCTACCGGTTCAAGTCATAGTCTAAAATGCCCCGTTAGTCATTCACAGAAAGGGCACTATGCTTAGGTCTCACCGATTCTAGACATTCATTCATTTATGAAGAGGCACCAACTCAAGGTCTACCACTTCAATACAATAAGACTTCAAGTCAAGATACATTCATTTCTCAAGAGAAGGATGCCTAAGCCTACCAAGTCAAGAGATCACATTCCATAGCTTTCATGTATCAAGAAGAGGCACCTAAGTCTACCAATTCAAGACACACATTTTCGTTTAAGGATATTTCATAATCCAACATCATTTCATATATACATCATGAGAAATCATATTTTAACTCACAATGCTATCCACTTTACATAGGATCATCACAAGATCACATAAACTCATTCACATCATACCTTCACATATAGCTCCATATAGGACTTTACATATAGCCTCATATGTGTATAATAATACAACAATATAATAACATTCACATAATGCCCTTCATGGCCTCAATTCACAATAATACGACAAATAACCACCTCCACCAAAGGTGGATCAAACCAATCAATAACAATTATATTAATACTAAGAGGTCAAGCCATCTTACCACCCTTTTCAAAGGCTATAAGCCACAATACTCAATTCCATGCCAATTATACAATATTTATCAAGTTTGATCAACTTACCCTCTTTCCATGGCAATCTTCATCATCCTCATATTCCAACAATTAACAATACAATAACAATGATAATAACAACATTCAACTATACAAACTAAGCTAAGCATAAGCCCATAATCAACATGAAGACCAATTCACAATTTTGCCCATTCAAGGCTAACATCCCACATCCTTCAATTCAATAACAATTCTTAACAATTCAACATAGATAAATACATACATGAACAGCCCACAACAATTTACACAATAATCGTCTATCAATTACACAAAATCAATACACCCACTTTAGGCCAAATTTAGAGAATTTGTAAAGGCATGGGTTCATGAAGATTTCTTTCCTAAACCCATCAATAATCATTAATAACAACATAAAACATCATTGGAAATCATTTAATGCAAGGACCCATGCTTAGAATTCGAAATAGGATTTTGGTGTATTTGAAAGACCTTGAAAACCTTTTGATTGGGCTCCTTGAAAGAAAGAATGATCAAGGATAAAGGATCCCCATACCTTAAAGATGAATTCCCCACGAAATTTGAAGAAGAAACACCAAGAAATCTTCAACCCTAGCTCCAACTCCTCTTCTTCCTCTCTTCTTTCTCTTCTTCACTCAAGAACCCTAACTCTTACTCTTTTAAAATGGAACAAAAATGATCCACAATCATCCTAACACAATAATATAACCTCAAAAGAAAAGATTTGTGAAAAGACCAAAATGCCCTTAAATTTCCGGACGGACTCCCTGCCAACTGCCCAACTTTCAAAGGGCATAACTCGCTCATACGAACTCGGAATCGAGCAAACTCGATGGCGTTGGAAAGATCGTTCCAAGGGCTTTCCAAAAATAACTAGAACTACTCCTGGATCATCCTGATCTAGGAGTTATGACTGCTCAAAGTTGGCCAAAAACTCACTGATTTCCCACACTTAACCAAATTTCTAGATTCTGAATTTTTCCAAAAGTGACTACTTCCAATTTCAAGCTTCTTCTTATTCATTTTAAATTGTCAGAGTTACACAATTAACACGAAATTACATATAAACCCCTCATAGAACCTCATTATAAAGTCAACACAAAGTCATAGGCTCTTGCTTAACCTATCATTTTTCCGAGTTGTTACATAGATACTACCCATAACCTAGCTTTCTTTGAAGAACCTAGCTTTCATTTCAGGAAAAACTAAACCGGCCGCTAAAATTTAGGGAACTTCCCCAAGTTATTTTGGTGAAAATTAAAAGACTGCGCTCTGTTTTGGCGGTAAATTGAAAAAGAAAATTAAAACAGGGCACAACCTGTATAAGTTATCGCAAAGTTAAGTACATTAGCAATAAAAAAAATTATTGTTGCCAAATATTCTACAAGATAGCAATAAATTAATTAAATTGTTGCAATTTATTTAAATTAGGCAACAATATTATGGTTGTTGCAAAAATATTGTTGCAATTTTTCTTATATTTGAGATTTATTATATTAAAAATAGAATATAACAACAATATCAAAATATATGGCAACAATAAAAATATTGTGGTTAAAAATTTCAAGAAATACCAACAATCAAATCAAGTTGTTGCAATTTATTGTTATAAGGCAACAACAATATAGTTATTGCTAAAAAGTTGTTGCTAAATCCATACTTTCTTGTAGTCAGTAAGAATTTGTTTTTTTTTTACGAATTTGATATCGATAAATCTCCTCTCATCTGTTTTTTTCATTTAATTTATTTCTTGTTGTTTTCTAATTTAATTAAAAAAGATTTCCTTGATAAATCTAATTTCATTTACTTTTTTTTCTTTTTTATTTGTTTGTTTATATACAATAAAAAATACATAGCAAATATTCATTCACTTAAAGTATAACTTGTACAACCAAACCTCTCCATAATGGCAAGTTTATGTCTAAGTTTTATAGATGTTACGATGAGGTGGTGTTATATATGTATGTAGGCTTTGATGTTTAAATCTGATTTAGCTGTTATAAATAAAAGTATGTAAAATTAGAAGAGCATGAATGTAAAATAAAATATCAGTAGCCTTTCATCGTAAAGTTATGATTATAATTGATGGACACCATTTAGATACAATGTTTTTCAATTTTTATATTTGTACTTGAAATTTACTAATGCATGAAATTAAGTAATTATTATTAATATTTTTTTTATACATAATATATTTCTTACAAAATATTATTAGACAATATTTGAGTATGAAGACTATATGGGAGTAATTTTACAAAAAAAAGTGTATTGTTATGATGAATGTCGTTGTTATAGATAGAATGTTGTTATAGAGAAGTTAAATATAATATGAATAAACAATTTTGGAGAAATCGGATCGTTATAATGAAATGTCGTTATAACCAATAATTGATATTACAAGATTTGACGGTATCTTTCTTTTTCTCCTTTCTAAGATTATTTCTTTCTTTATTTTCATTTTCTCATAATCTAATTCTACGCATCTTTTGCCTTTTGTTTTGTTTTTAATCTTATCTTTGTCCTCTTTTTTTCTATATCAATGTAAATAACTGATATAGGTGTTTGGATTAGCTTTTAAAAGTAGCCTATAAGATGAAACTCATATGTAGGTCATACTTTTGATTTTTAGATTATTTTTCTATCATTTTAACCTTAAAGTAAGTTCTTAAAAACACTTTTTGTCTTATCCAAACACCTCCTTATAAAAAAGAGTTTAAAATTCAAAAAACTAGTTAATTATAGTATATCTTTATTCTTTTCAATATCAATAAAAAAATAACTTGGCTTAGCATATAGTATACTAAATCAGTAATAGTGAAAGTATATTGTTGCAGTATACCTTGATGCCCACATGATATATATTGTATACAAACAGGGAATCATAGAAGATTGGCTCTGTTGGAATGTATGCGTCCACGACTATCGATGGGACCAGGTCCTCAGCACAGTTACAATAACAAAAAATAAACAAAGTGCTGAAAGTAAAGATTGCACAACAACTTTACGTGGAAACCTCCTTGCTCAAGGGAGTAAAACCACGACCTGGCCTGCCATGACTTTTCAAAACTTCTTTCACTAATCTTCTCCAAGCAAAAAGCAAAAGTAAGTTTACAAACCAGGATTAACCTACTAATCCCAACTCTAAGCAATACCTCCTATTACTTAGATGAGCCAGAGC
>NW_006238944.1:2189122-2193928 GCF_000226075.1 Solanum tuberosum | reverse complement strand
TTGAAAGACTCTCTCTTTGAATGATGAATTCATATTGTTGTATCATGTTTGATATAAACCATGAAAAGTTATTACCAAACGTACAAGCAACATCCTTGCTTCTGATTGGTGAAGTACTCTGCAGCTTTCACCAACTCTCTGACGCAGACAGCTTTTACAGCTGTACCGCACTTTGTCACTGGACGAGCGTACTCTGCAGAGGACCAGGTCCCTGCACTTGTGAGGAGATCATCAAAACACCAAAAGACATAAGCTCTTATCAGGCTCATTCCTTCAAAAAATACTATTCAATCATATATGATACACATATGGTATATATCATATATTAACATTGTATCATAGAGGACTGGTTCACTTCTTCAAAATATATATATACCTCAGTCATCTATAATACTTGCATGATATAAATCATAAAGTGATCGAATTTCATGGATTACTGACTCACATATTTCATATATCAATAAAATATCATAGAAGATTGGCTCACTATTTATTTATTTTTTAAAAAAACTTAATCATCTATGATATGCATATGGTATTTTTCATATACTGACAAGGTATCATAGATATTGGTTGATTGATTAAAAATAAAGAAAAACACTCATGAGAAGTATGATACCTGCGTGATATATATTAAATACTAGTAGTATGAAGGAATTATTCATCGCTTAGAAAAATCATCGATCATTTATGATACCAACATGTTTTATAACATATAAAAACAATATATATCATAAAGAACCGATTCAGTTTTAAAAGAAACTCACAAATTCTTTATGATATCCATATAGTATATATAATATAATTATATTGCCAACATATCATAAATGAGAAGTTCATTTCTTTAAAAGAAAAAAATAAACTATATGAAAATATGACAAATAGAATTTAAACTTAATTTTTATATTATATTATCAAGTTAAATTTTGTAAAAATAACTACATAATATATAGAGTCATATTTTAGATATAAATTTTATTTTATTTTCAAAAGAGAAAAAAAAACATATAGTAGCATTTTTTTTTTTATTATTTATTGTTGTGGTTTGGTTATTTAGTTTTTTTTAAAAAAATTATTAGTGTAAAAATTGTTAGTTATTATATTGATTTTATATCCAAAAAAAACAAAACAAAAAAAGAAGAAGGGAAATACAAAAAGAACATAAATTGTGACATCACTTCACTTAGAATTGTTGACAACTTCGGTCAGAAAGAGGATGGGGAAATTCAGGTAATATACTTGTATCTTATGGGTAACTTTAGTAATTTATAGATATTTATAAGTTTGTGTAATTATTTTTCTTTTGATGGATTATTTGTATAGTTTTCTCAACTATTTTCTCTAAAAAAGACTAGTTCCTTAAGAATAAGAAAAATAACAGAGGAAAAAAAAAAAGTTTCATAGTGACATTTCTGTATAGGGTAAAACTCAGACTCGACAAGTGAATGAGTCAAAAGGTGACATGTGAAGAATGATCAGATGGTAAGACGTGAGTCAGTGAAAATAATGTCAAATTTAATTTTTAAATATGACCGATAAGAAGTAATTGTTAGTGAAAAACTTACAAGATAACAAAAAATACAAGATTACAATTGAAAATAAAAATGAAGAAATAAATCTCTTCAAACTAAGGCGCAAATATCTCGCTCTCTTTAAGGAGATTCAAGCCCACTGCAGAAAATGTTCTTCACTGGTCCAGCAGTAGTCCTCTTGACTTGTCCCCTCCAGGATACAACAGCCTTCACAAAGTATAACTCAACAACTTTGGACAAGAGTTGAGTCCAAAGCTCCACAGAAGAAACACCTCCTTTCAACTAATAAGAACTCTCTTTTTGACAAACCTTATGCACTCTATATTTTTTTGTATATAAACCAAATGAAGATCACCACTATTTATACTAGAAGAAAGTTTTCCTAGCAATGAATAGGAAGCTAATGGTGTAGTAAATAGTGAAGATAATGATCTTAGGAGTTACATACGTTACAAGGATAATGGAGGAATTAAGAATGGAATAACGAGAGGGGCTAACCAATGCCTCTAACGTGCATTGGCACAGCGGCCAACTTTCCAACGTTCACAGAAACGTTCATCACAAAGGCTAATGCAATAATGCCTTTGGTTATTAATTATCCACTAAGGCACAAATGTTTATCCATTGCAAGCAATGATCCAGTAGATGCTCCAACGAATAGACAAACAAAAATTGTTAATGTGGCCATTCCAAGGTAGAATATAATATAATATTAAAATGATGACCAACAATTCCCCACTCATTTTCATATTAATTAAGAGAGTCTATCAGTTGAAGGAAGACTACTATGCATAATGAAGGTGTGCTCTGCATTGAACCTCCACTTAGTAAAACAATAACTTTTACTTCAGAGTCGTAGTGGTCTCAAACTTGAACTATGACTGCTTAAGGAAAATAAAATATCACTGCTCACACATAATAATCAAGGTGTTGACATGAGCTTTAAAGCCAGCACGTTATGGCCATGTGCTATCCCGGTTTCATGAGTGCTTTTGAGAATAAGCCCAATTCTCATAGGAAGCGACCTACTTCCACACATCACATAGGTGAAATCTGTCGAGAGTGCTCCTGTAAGCTTAACACTCCACCCATACGGGCTACATATATTCATTAAGAGTTTTATTAACTCAACCTTAACAAATTACAGGAAACAATGCACTCACATCATAGTTGGTTATTAATTATCCACTAAGGCACAAATGTTTATCCATTGCAAGCAATGATCCAGTAGATGCTCCAACGAATAGACAAACACAAATTGCTAATGTGGCCATTCCAAGATAGAATATAATATAATATTAAAATGATGACCAACAATTCCCCACTCATTTTCATATTAATTAAGAGAGTCTATCAGTTGAAGGAAGACTACTATGCATAATGAAGGTGTGCTCTGCATTGAACCTCCACTTAGTAAAACAATAACTTTTACTTCAGAGTCGTAGTGGTCTCAAACTTGAACTATGACTGCTTAAGGAAAATAAAATATCACTGCTCACACATAATAATCAAGGTGTTGACATGAGCTTTAAAGCCAGCACGTTATGGCCATGTGCTATCCCGGTTTCATGAGTGCTTTTGAGAATAAGCCCAATTCTCATAGGAAGCGACCTACTTCCACACATCACATAGGTGAAATCTGTCGAGAGTGCTCCTGTAAGCTTAACACTCCACCCATACGGGCTACATATATTCATTAAGAGTTTTATTAACTCAACCTTAACAAATTACAGGAAACAATGCACTCACATCATAGAGAGGGAATAAAAAGATAGTGCATTTTTCACAATAAGTCATCATATAATTAGTTTTTCCCTTTGAACCTGGTTATAGGATCTCTAGTCCTAGGTTGGGTTTCCTTATATATGACTCAAGGATTTATAGGCTTCAATCCCATCCCCCTCGATGTGCTCCAGACCTTTTCTCTCGTTAAGGCCTTAGTAAGAGAATCTACAAGATTATCACAAGATTTGACATAATCAACATTAATGGTACCATTTGTCAAATACGATCTTACATTTACTGTGTTTTCCTCCTTATAGGTCTGGATTTACCATTGTAGTAACGGTTTTTGAACTCTACCAATCGCAGCGGTGCTATCACAATGAATTAAAATAGAAGGAATTGGTTTTTCTAAATAAGGTATTTGAAATAACAAATCTCTTAAACCAATTCGCTTCCTCACTAGCTGAAGCTAAAGCAATTAGTTCAGCCTCCATGGTAGAGTTGGCAATAATAGTTTGCTTTTTTCATCTCCAACAAACAGCATCACCACCTAAAGTAAAGACATAACCAGTGGTAGGACAGGAACACCTGATAAAGTGTTCCAATCTGCATCACAAAAGCCTTCAAGTACAACATGATATTTTTTATAGAACAAACCACAATTTTTCGTTCCAATTAAATATCTCACAACTCTTGTTATAGCATGCCAATGTTCATTACCTGGCTTGCTTGTAAACCTGCCAAGTACTCCTACTGCATATGCAATATCAGACCTAGTGCAACCAGTCACATATCTCAAACTTCCGATTATGCTAGCATATCCTTTTGATTTATTACATCATTTTCACTTTCAATAGGAAATAAGTGAACACTTGAATCAAAAGGAGTAGCAACATGCTTGCAATCAAGAAAGCTATATTTTTTCAAAATTTTCTCAACATAATGTGACTGGTCAAGAAAAATTTCATCACATGTTCTTGTTATTTTTATTCCAAGAATAACATTTGTCTCAACAAGATCTTTCATATCAAAATGGCTGCTAAGAATAATCTTAGCTTCATCAATAACATTCATGTTAGAGCCAAAGATCAACAAATCATCAACATATAGGCAAATAATCACATGTGAATTATACCAAGAATTATGATATATGCACTTATCACACTCATTTGTTTTAAAACCATTTTCAATCATGCAAGAATCAAACTTTTCATGCCATTGCTTAGGTGCCTGTTTCAAGCCATATAGGGATTTAGTAAGTTTACATACTTTGCTTTCTTGGCCTGCTTCAACAAAAGACTCGGGTTGATCCATATAAATTTCCTCATTTAGGTCTCCATTTAAAAAAGCAGTTTTTACATCCATTTGATGAATTTGCAAATCAAAAATTGCAGCCATAGCAATTAAAAGTCTTATAGATGTAATTCTTGTTATCGGAGAAAAAGTATCAAAAAATTCTAGGTCTTCTAGTTGTTTAAAACCTTTTGCAACTAGCCTAACCTTGTATCTATCAATAGATCCATCCGGTTTCAACTTTTTTCGTAAGACC
>NW_006238944.1:2187079-2188876 GCF_000226075.1 Solanum tuberosum | reverse complement strand
TTAAAAAATCTATAGGCTGTACTATTTGAAGCATAACCAAGAAAAGCACAAGTAGTAACTTTCTTACCAAATTTTGTAATCTTGGGATCCATTAGCCTCACAAAGGCTAGACAACCCCAGACTCTTAGATATCCCAAACTTGATTTGTAACCTTTTCACAATTCAAAAGGTGTCAATTTAGACTTTTTATGAGGCACACGATTCAACACATAACAAGCAGTTAAAATAGCTTCACCCCAAAAATTTAAAGGTGCATGTGACTCAATAAGCATGGCATTAGTCAATTCAACCAAAGTTCTATTTTTCCTTTCCGCTACTCCATTAGATGAAGGAGAGTAAGGAGGAGTAGTTTGATTAATTATTCTCAATGATCTAGCAAAAGAATTAAACTCATTTGACTCATATTCACGGCCTCTATCACCTCTAATTCTTTTTATTTTTCTTCCAAACTGATTGTCAACCTCATGGAGATAAGTTTTGAAATTTTCAAAAGCATCACTTTTATTTTTCATCAAGTAAACATATGTAAACTTAGAAAAATCATCAATGAAAGTGATAAAATATCTATTACCTCCACGAGTTAAAATTCCACCAAGTTCACAAATATCAATATGAACTAATTTTAACAAATCAGTTTTTCTTTCAACTTGAAAATGATGCCTTTTAGTGATTTTGGCTTTACTACAAGCCTCACACTTTTCAAAATTCTTTTTAATCATTGGGATTAATCCTAAACTACTCATGATTCCAACATAATGATCATTAATATGACACAAACGAGCATGCCAAAAATTAGTAGAAGAAAGCATATAAACAGAAGTAGAAGCTTTATTCACTTCTACATTCAATTTGAACATTCCATCACAAGCATACCCCTTTCCCACAAAAATATCCTTCTTCACAATTACATATTGATCAGATTCAATAATCTGTTTAAAGCCTACTTTATTAAGAAGAAAATTAGACATCAATTTTTTTGTCATGGAAGGAGTATAGAGTACATCTTTAAAAGTTAATACCCTTCCAGAAGCAAAACACAATTCGACATCTCTCGTTCCAAGCACTTGAGTTTTGTGAGAATCACCAACCATGATGGTTTTGGGCTCCTCAAAATGAATATATTTTTTAAACCAGTCTTTGTCATAACAAACATGATGGTTTGCACCAGGATCAACCCACCATCAATCAACACTTTCAACCATGTTTATGTCGGTAATCACCGCCACAAAAGGTTCTTTGGTAACGTTTTCCTAAGGGTTAGGACCACGTTTCCTGAATCTGCAAAATCGAGCAATATGCCCACTCTTGCTACAAACAAAGCACAGTCCCTTATCTTGAACTTGTTGATTTTGTGCTTGGTTATTTTCACCATTATTTTTCTTGAATTTTTTCTTCTTAGGCTTCAAAGAAGTATTTTTGTGGGTTTCAAGAGTAGCATTATTCGAAGTAATTAATTTTACCTTCGTTGTGATGTTGCTCTCTTCTTTTTGTATAAGTGCATCTTGGCCCCTTGCCTCTTCACCATCGTACTTTTCCACTTTCTCATGATGAGAAATAAGTTCATCTTGATCCATGGAGGTGTCATCAACTTTATTAGGATTCTTCTCAGTTAACACATAAGAAACATTGAGAAGACTTAAATAGAAAAGTATTTCACCCTTCCATCTTTTGAAATGATTACCATTGAACCGAAATGGCTTGTTAAGGTCTCCCATCTTGACATCCGCGGTTTTTTCAATTGTAGCCATCTTGAATCTCCTTAAAATTGTTAGTGAAAAACTTACAAGATAACAAAAA
>NW_006238944.1:2179156-2186850 GCF_000226075.1 Solanum tuberosum | reverse complement strand
AATAGTGAAGATAATGGTCTTAGGAGTTACATAGGTTACAAGGATAATGGAGGAATTAAGAATGGAATAATGAGAGGGGATAACCAATGCCTCTAACGTGCATTGGCACAGCGGCCAACTTTCCAACGTTCACAGAAACGTTCATCACAAAGGCTAATGCAATAATGCCTTTGGTTATTAATTATCCACTAAGGCACAAATGTTTATCCATTGCAAGCAATGATCCAGTAGATGCTCCAACGAATAGACAAACAAAAATTGTTAATGTGGCCATTCCAAGGTAGAATATAATATAATATTAAAATGCTGACCAACAATAACTTTATTCACGTATAGAAATCAATACCACGTCAGAAGTCCATCTATCTTCAAATATGGATCAGAGTATGAGTTATTGACTAAACAAGATGGCATCAAGAGTTTAGTTATAGCAGAAAAATATGAGATTATCATCAACCCGTTACTCAGTTATAATAATATATATGCAATTAATGAATTCTATAAGAGTATGATTTACGGGTATTGTTCCCTGAGATTTAGTTATAAATAATATCTTACCTATTATTGTTCAATTCTTTATTTATTGTATAAATTTTGACACAAAATATATTTGCCTCAAAAGAGACAATTTCCAAACAACACTATCGATCCAAAAAAAAAAAATGTAAATGTAAATGGAACTGTGTCTCATTGCATGATAATTACTACTCAGAGCAGCAAAATGCTCCTAGAGAAGGTAGAAAAGTCTAAATTTGTTGAACCAACAATACTTGTCAGTGAGAGAGAGTTGTTTTTCCGGCTAAGAGGCAGGAAGAAAGTGGTTCTGTGGAGGAGGAGGAAGCCATTCCTTACATCATAATTGGTCATCATAGGTTTATAAATTCCTTGTGTAATGATTGAGCTAACATCAATTTGATGTCGTTACGTTGTCTATATATCTATAAGCAAATATAGACATACAAACATGTGGTTTGCAAATGACAAATTAATCAATAAAGAAACTCATTCAAATAGTTGATGGTGAGCTAGTACGAGTGAGTGCATATGCATGTTTACGTTACCAGCTGATTGTGTCTATCATCATTGGGAGATCCTTTTGACAACAAAAAAGCTTGCGTGGACTCGAAAAATAACAAAATAGAATTTCATGTCCCTGGTGATGAGGTGGACTTTAGGGATCGATGGAAGACAGACTTCAATTCCTAAGAACAATTTTTGTGATTAACATAGTACAAGAGGTAGACTAAATATTTGAGCCAAAGTCATGATGACTAATAGAGTTCACATAGATTTTCTCAGTATCATTGACCAACTCTGATAGAGCTACCTGAGAAAAATAAAAATGTGATCACTAATAATTTTAAGGATCGATGGTAAAGACACAACCAGCATATTAGGCTATAACAACCCAATGAGATCATAATTTGTATTTGTTGTGATGTTAAATTAACTGTTACTTGATAGGCAATCCAAATTTTTTTTAAAAATATATCTTTATTTTTGGAATAGATCGTTTTTGCTTTTAATATGTGTTATGATGCATGCTTAATTAACCAGGAATTGTCACATGAGAATATTAGAAAGGATATCTGATAGAAATATGTCTTTACAATTTTTCATGATACAAGTTAGGTAAGCAAATTCACGGGAAGAATACCACGATCCATGAATGGAATCACAATCCAATCCAGGGTCGTGTATCACATGTAACCTAAACAAAGCAATGGGACCTTTAAATAGTCGTGATTTGGAGCTTCAATTCTATTCACGATCGTAGATGGATGCGTACATATATATGGAAACAAGTATTAAAACCTTTTGATCTCGATCTTTTAAATTTTCCACATTTACCTCTCATTTCCATAACAATATAAGTGTCTCTTCACTTTCTCTCCTCTCCTAACCTAACCTAAACTCACCACACACAAATACACTATTTGTCACGATTCAAAATTGAGGTCATGATGACACATATTCCAAAACTAACTCGATATGTAGTCTTTGCATATTAAAAAAATTCTTAATTACGTACTTTGAATTCAACTGTTTTGTCAATGTAATATATATGTTATTTACTGTTTTATTAATTATATGTTGAATCTACTTTTTTTTTTACAACTCTAGTACTTGAAAAATGCGTGTACCGGTTGGTATTGTATCTTGAGGAACAAAAGATCAATTAGTTGAGTCATAAACTATTGAAAAGTTAATTTGGTAGACGATTTTCTCAACTAGAGTGACATAAAAATGATTTTGCTTAGTGTGGAAAATACTAATGAAAAAAGAAGTTGATCTCCATCTCCTTTTATATTGATTCATTCATTCTTCTCTTGTATTTTATAAATTTATTTTTGACAAATGCAAAATTTATATGCAAAGGCATGTATACTAAACTAGTATTTGAAAATGACGTGCCAATTTGTAGTTTACAGTTTTTCAGAGTCTGTTTGACATTGCTACTGAAAATTGCTTATTTTTAAAAGTATTTTTAAAAATAGCTTTTTAAAAAAGTGTTTCTGAAAAATAATAGTTTTTGTTTGGTTAATTCATTTGAAAAGTACTTTTGATAAATAAATTGTGTTAGACTAATCTTTTTTAAAAAGTGTTTTTGAGAGTTAAATTATGAAAAAAGGTAAGTATCAATGTACTTTTAATATTAAGATTATTTTATAGAGAGAAATGTAGACATTGAAATTTTGTGGGACTCTACAAAACGTGTTTAATTCGAGTTGAGACTCTACAAGATATGTTCAATTCAAACTAGGATTCTTGGAGGCTACTCAACCCTAAACCCTAATTCATGCCTATATAAAGTGCACTATATTCCCTTGAACAGTCATATCGAATATTCATTAAATTCATATAATATTCATAAGGAGATCAAATTCAAATCATTCTAGTTCGAGAAATACGCACAAAAGGTCCTCGAATCATGGATAAATTTCTTATGAGAGAAGAATCAATAGATAAATATCTTATGGGAGAAGAATAAAAGGAGGAACAAAATTGTACCAGCACTATGTTTATCAATAAAATTATGTTTCTTCATATTTTTTTGTGATTGCAATTTATTTTGTCACCTTGAAATTTGTTGCAAACAACTTGGCATGCCCTGTGTGACCAAATCTACCCTTCATCTCTTCTCTCATAGATCAAATCTGCAAATCTGATCTCACAAAATTGCAAAGACGGAAGAATGAGTACTTCAAGCCTCGTCTTTGAGTTTCAACAAGTCTACACTCCGACAAGCCTTGAAGCAGGGGGCCTTTGTAGACATTGAAATTTTGTGGGACTTTACAAGGCGTGTTTAATTTGAGTTGGGACTCTACAATGTGTGTTCAATTCCAACTAGAATTTTTGGAGGCTACTCAACCCTAAACCCTAATTCATGCCTATATAAATGGTAATATATTCCCTTGAAAAAGCATCTTGCATACTCTGCAAATTCATGGAATATTCATAAGGAGATCAAATTCAAATCATCCTAATTTGAGGAATACGACACAAACGACCCTCGAATCATGGATTAATATCTTATTAGAGAAGAATCAATGGATAAATTAAATATCTTGTGAGAAAAGTATCAAGAGAGAAACAAAATTGTACTTGAACTATGTTTATCAATAAAATTATGTTTTTTCATATTTTTTTGTGATTGCAATTTATTTTCTGTTAGCTTAAAATTTGTTGCAAACAAGAAACTATTTTAAATATCTATTAGAAATTTTTTAATTTAAATTAAATTAAAATGTTCATATTCAAGTTTTCAATCAATATTATACATACATACATAAACAAATAATTAAATAAAATATTAATATAATATTAACATGATGCCTTAAATATAATTAAAAATATCAAGCAAAATAAATTTAAAATCATTCCACAAATTAAACCACTATATATGAAAAATTCACCACAAAAATAAATAAAGCCCTTCATTTTTTAATCCTGCAAAAATATTGTTGTTACTTTTATTTCTAATTCCGTGAAATAAAAAGTAAAATGATATATAGAATATAATATATAAAATAATAATATATAAACATAAAATACAATAAAAAATTATTATATAAAATATAAAATAAAAAATAAAAAATAAAAAATATTTTTTTTGAATGAAACTTAACCAAACTTATGAGATATGCTAATTAATTGATAAGCAATATATTGGTAAATATATGTATATATGGAAGTGATATTTTAGTCTTCAAAAAAAATAATTTTCTGCTTCTACTTTTTGTAAGAAGCAGAAATATTTATGTAACGACCGGGTTCCGTTGTTATAGAAAATCCAACGGGGAAAAATTTTGGGTCGAAAAACTTTTTCGTAGTAACTTGGAATTTCTCAACGTAGTCCATATTTGAACGAAATCGGAGTCATTAAAGTCTAGAGAAATCTGGTAGCAATTGGGTGATCTATTTATGATTTTTATTACATGAGTAGTTAGATAAGTCGTTAAGGAATCCGTACGACTTTACGAAATTGAATTCGGACGAGTAGAACTTTCAGAATCGATCTTAACGTGTAGGGTATTTTATGAGCGTCATTGGTTAAAGGTGTGTTGTTAAATGGGGGTCTTGGAATTAATAAAATAGCTCACTGTTTCGTGCAAGCCGCTTTGACTGTGGTTTTGGTCGCTCTGGCGGGGCCGCTGTAGTGGGGTGAGGGGGGTTGTGGCGGGCCAGATGCGACTTAAGGTCGTAAATAAATCCCAAAACGTCTTTATTCTATATTTTTGGTTTTTAGAGCTAAGGAACGAACCCCAGGCGATTCTTGACAGTTTTCCACCATTCTTGAGGCTAAAGGTAAGATTTTAACTCCCCGAATCCGTTTTCGATCCGTAGAACGTAATCTAATGTAAAATTATCGATGGGGGAGAGTTTTGATCTAGAAACTAGGGTGGAAAAATCCCTAGTTTGGATACTTGGGATCATGGGTATGATCTAGAGTTGTTAGAATTGTTAGTAATCCGGGTAATTAGTGATTGTTTATTCATTCCCGTATTATATTGATTGTTTGTAGACCAATAACAAGCGGAACGAATCCAGAAAAGGAAGGATCAAGTTTTTTAGGGTTTCAAGCTTGTTTTGAGACAGGTGATGGTTGTGATTCTATGATTGTGTAATGTATGTTTGTCTTTGCTTCATGATGATATATGTTTGCATTATTTATCACACTTGTTGTAAATGAGGATATATGACTGATGAATGCCATGAATAATGACTTGATTGTATGATTATGAGAATGTACTTTGTGATTGTGATTGTGGCTTATTGAATGGATCGGGTGTTGCTTTCCGACATACTAACTTGGATCGATTGCCACGTTTTGGCATAATTATGGGATCAGTTGCCACGTTCCGGCATAAATATTGGATCGGGTACCACGTTCTGGTATGCTAACTGTTTGGGTTTTGTGTTTGGGTTCCATGAGAGGACCAATGACTTGTTATAATTGTGTATCTTGAGAAATGTGAAGTTGTTCGTTGCTCACAAATGTTGATAATCTTGTATATGTTCGATATTTTGCTTGTGATTATATTGTTGTATTGATTGATATATGTTGCACTTAGTGGGATAGCCGCGTGATCTTACCAGTACACTATGGTTGTGTACTGATACTGCACTTGCTCTTTCTTTGTTGAGTACGAGGCATCTTCAGGCGGCTATTGACAGACCTCGCTTAGAAGATCAGTGATCGTCGTTCCAATTCAAGGGTGATCCAGTTCTTCCAGGCTGCCATGAGTTCTCTTTTCGTCTATGTCCACATTTCTGACTTAGACTTTTCTAGTTAGTTATTAGTTTATTAGTTGGGGTTGTAACCCTTCTTGTTAAACTTATGGATCTTGCTAGATGTTTTTGTACATTGACTTTCAAGTTCTAGGTGTATTTTTTGAATTGTTTAGTTGTTAGATCTTTTGGAAGTTTATGGGAACTTCAGATTTTAGTTATTTAATTTGCTTCCGTAGCTTAAGTGCTTTTGTTTTTGGTTTAGTTGCTTGGTTTGGGTTGTAGTAGTGGTTCTCACACCGAAGGGTTAGTGTGGGTGCCAATCATGACGGTTTGGGTTATGACAAATTTGGTATCAGAACCTAGGTTCGTTTCATCTCGATATACCAAAATGAGTCTAATAGAGTTTTGCAGAACGGTACGGGAACGCCTCTACTTTTCTTCGAGAGGCTATAGGACTTTAGAAAATCTCTCTGTTTTCTATTGTCTCCTTTTGTGCTATGACTTTATTCCAATTAGTATCTAACCTCCTTCACTCTCATATCCGCAGATGGTTAATACTAGATTCAACGGTGTCAGGCCCATAGCTCCGGTCAATGCTCCAATTGAGGAATCTGTAGTGAGAGGTTGCGGTCGAGGCAGGGGTAGAGGAAGAGCTAAGGGTAGAGGCCGATGAAGAGTGACGCCTACTAGAGATGGGGTACAAGTCAGAAATGCTCCCTAAAATGAGGCCCCTCTTGTGCATCATGAAGAGATAGAAAATGATATTGAGGTTGAAAATGTTGAGGAGGTTGGACAAGAGGAAGAAGTGCAGGCTGAGACTACCGGTGTTCCTCCCATTGACCTAATATTAGTTCAACAGATCATGCCATTCCTGAAAGGGTTGGTTGGTCCTGGAGTGCTTTCTTCTGCTCAAGCAGCTCAAGCTCCTACTAATCCCCATGTTGCTAACACTGCGCCCAATGTGGGTGGGACTGGAGGTAATGATGCTTTATTCCGTCCTTTATTGGGTTTTGTTATGACTGGTAATGAGCATGAGATGTTGACTAAGTTTTTGAAGCTAAAGCCTCCTGTATTTCTTGGTTTTGAGAATGAGGATGCTTACGAGTTTATCTTAGACTGCTATGAGAGGCTTTATAAGTTGGGAATTATCCATCAGCATGGGGTTGAGTTAATGACTTTTCAGCTTCAAGGTGAGGCTAAATAGTGGTGGACAGCTTATATGGAATGTAGATCTTCAACTTTACTTCCACTTACTTGGACCCAATTTCATGCTCTATTTCTAGAGAAGTATGTGCCTAGAACTTTGAGAGATCGCAAAAAGGATGAGTTCATGGCTTTAGAGCAAGGTGGTATGTATGTGGCTGCTTATGAGGCCAAGTTCCATGTTTTGTCTATATATGCTACATAGTTGGTGATTACTGAGGAAGAGAGGATTCGTTTATTTATTAGGGGACTAAATTCTGAGTTGCAGGTATTATCTGTTCATATGATCTCTGCAGGGAGAAGCTTTAATGAGGTAACAAACTTTGTGAAGAAAGTGAAGGGGGTGAGGCGAGATGGTCAGGCTAAGGCATTGACAAAAAGGGCCAAGAACTCGGGTAACTTTCAAGGTTCTTACTCCAAGGATCCGAAAGGCCAACACTTGCAGTCAGGCCAATTCACTACGCTATGCCCGCTTCTACAGGTAACTACTCAGGAACTCCATCTCATAATTTGATTCAGGATAGCCAGGGAGTCACGCCTTCGACGAGCGGCAGACCGTAGCAGACTAGAGTTGTGGTACTGATACGCTCAAATTACACCTCCTTACAGAAGTATAAGCGATCGTTATCAAGTAAAGAACCCAACTTGTAGGTTGGGATCGATCCCCGGCAGCGAAAAATGGTTTAGACTTTACTTTAACTAACAATTATATTCAATTAGTCAAGTTATTTCCAGAAACAGATAATAAAAGGGGG
>NW_006238944.1:2157545-2178238 GCF_000226075.1 Solanum tuberosum | reverse complement strand
CTACGGTCCGTCAATCCCCTCCGTAGCTCCATACTTAGAATCTTCAAAAATCAGGTACTGGAACCCTCGCAGTATCACTCTACGGATCAACAGTACGGTCCGTAGATCAGTCTACGGACCGTCAATGGGCGTCGTGGTTCCACACTTGGTCAGATTTCCCTGATTTATCCTCACTATCATGCCTGCTGATCTACGGTCATAACCTACGGACCGTGGATGGATCTACGGTCCGTAGATCACCTCCGTGGATGCCCCTTTTCTGCAATTCCTTCAGTTGTCTCTACACATCCGCACCTGAACGTCTTTCCTGCAAAACATGGTAAAAACACATCAAAACCAATATAAAAAGGCCTTAGACACACACAACTAGTAAGTGAAACGTATTAGAAATACCGTAAACTCACGGTATATCAGGTACCCACGAGAAATGGTAATAATAGTAGAAGGCGTCCACAAGGTGAGCAAGGAGGTAATCAGTGAGGCCGTGAAGGTAGAGGAAATGGTAATGCAGGCAGAGGTGACGTGCAACCAGGCAGGGAAGTGGTTCGTCAAGATGATAGGGCTCAGTGTTATGCCTTTCCGGGCAAGAATGAGGCAGAGGCGCCTGACGCAGTGATCACATGTACTATTCTTGTCTGTGATCGGATGGCTAATGTGTTATTTGATCTGGGTTCTACTTATTCATATGTATCCATGTGATTTGCCTCAAAATTTGTTATGATTTGTGATATATTTGATGCCCCCATCCATGTATCTACCCCAGTTGGAGAGTCAGTCATAGTCACCCATGTCTTTCGTGCTTGTCCTATTTTGTTTATGGGTTTTCATACTTGGGCTGATTTGGTATTTTGGATATGACTAATTTTGATATAATCTTAAGCATGAATTGGTTGTCCCCCTATTATGATGTGCTTAATTATAATACCAAGTCTGTAACTCTAGAAATTCCAGGAAGGGAAAAATTAGAGTGGAAGGGGTGTACAAGCCTAAGCAAGCTAAAATCATATCCTCCATTCGGGCTTGTAAACTGGTAGGGCAGGGTTGTTTGGCTTATTTGGCTCATGTTAGGGATGTTGAGGTTGAAACTCCATCTATTGAGTCTATTCCTGTGGTGTCAGAATTTAGAGAAGTGTTTCCTAATGACTTGCTTGGTATGCCTTCAGATTGAGATATAGATTTCTGCATTAATTTAGAACTTGGTACCCATCCCATTTCTGTCCATCCATATCACATGGCTCCGGCAGAGTTAAGAGAGCTTAAGACTCAAATATAAGAGCTTCTTGATAAATGATTTATTCGTCCTAGTCCTTCCCCAGGGGTGCTCCAATTTTGTTTGTTAAGAAAAAGGATGGTTGAGAATGTGTTTAGATTATCGTCAATTGAATAGGGTCACTATTCAAAACAAGTATCATTTGCCTCGAATAGATGATCTTTTTGACCAATTGCAAGGTGCATCAATTTTCTCCAAGTTTGATCTAAGGTCTGGCTACCATCAATTGAAAATTAGGCATGAGGATGTGCCCAAGACGGCGTTTAGAACCCGCTATGGGAACTATGAATTTTTGGTTATGTCTTTTGGTTTGACTAATGCGCCTGCAACTTTCATGAGTTTAATGAATGGGGTGTTCAAGCCATTTCTTGATTCTTTCGTCATAGTCTTTATTAATGATATTTTGGTCTATTCGAAGAGTGAGGAAGAGCATGCCAACCATCTTCGTATTGTTTTGGGTGTTCTTGGGAAACAAAAGTTGTATGCTAAATTCTCTAAGTGTGAATTTTGGTTGACTTCTGTTGCATTTTTGGGACATGTAGTTTCAAAAGAAGGGGTAATGGTAGATCCTCAAAAGATTTTAGCGGTGAAGAATTGGGTTCGGCCTAGCTCTGTGATGAAAGTTAGGAGTTTTGTGGGGACTCGCTAGCTACTATTGTCGATTTGCGAAGAACTTTGCCTCTATTGCCACTCACTTGACTAGTTTGAGCAAAAAGGAGATACCATTTGAATGGACTGAAAAATGTGAGGAGAGCTTCCAAAAACTCAGGACTCTTTTGACTACCGCACCTATCCTAGCATTACCGGTTGAAGGTAAAAAATTTATTGTTTATTGTGATGCTTCACATTCTGGTTTGGGTGCTGTGTTGATGCAGAATAAAAATGTTATAGCTTATGCATCGCGTCAATTGAAGGTGCATGAGAGGAATTATCCAACACATGATTTGGAGTTGGCAGCGGTGGTGTTTGCTCTTAAGACCTGGCGACATTATCTGTATGGTGTTAAGTGTGAGGTATTTAGTGATCATCATAGTTTACATCATGTGTTTACTCAAAAGTATAGATAGAGAAGGTGGATGGAGTTACTCAAAGATTATGATGTGACCATTCAATACCATTCGAGAAGGCTAATGTGGTGGCAGATGCTTTGAGTCGAAAAGTGGTGAGTATGAGTAGTTTAGCTTGCTTGAGTGTATCCAAACGACCCTTAGCTAAGGAAATCCAGACCTTGGAGTCTAAATTCATGCAGTTGGGCATCTCAGAAAGATGTGGGGTGTTAGCTAGCATTGAAGTGAGGTCCACGTTCATTGAGGAGATCAAGGCCAAACAGTTTGAAAATGAGAATTTAGAGGAGCTTAGAAAGAAGATTGCGATTGGTAAGGCACAAGAGAGACCACTCTTGATGTGGAAGGTGTGCTCAATTTTAAAGGAAGAATCTGTGTTCCTAGAGTAAATGACTTGGTTCAAAAATTGTTGACAGAGTCTCATGATTCGCGATATTCTATTCATCCGGGTGTGACAATGATATATCGAGACGTGAAGCGAATTTATTGGTGCCCGGGCATAAAGAAGGATGTAATGGAGTTTGTGGCTAAGTGTCAAAATTGTCAACAAGTGAAATATGAACACCAAAGGCCTGCATGTTTGCTTCAAAGAATGTCAATTCCGGAATGGAAGTGAGAAATGATAGCCATGGATTTTGTGGTTGGTCTTCCTAAGACTTTTGGGGAAGTTTGATTCTATTTGGGTAGTGGTTGATAGATTGACTAAGTCAACCCATTTATTCGATAAGAATAGATTATAATGCTGAACAATTGGCTAAGGTGTATGTGAAAGATATAGTGAGGTTGCATGGGGTGCCCCTTTTTATCATCTTAGACCGTGGTGCTCAATTCACATCCAAGTTTTGGAGGAAGTTAGATGGTGAATTGGGCACACAACTCACTTTTAGTACAACCTTCCATCCACAGACGAACGGGTAGTTAGAGAGGACTATTCAAGTGTTGGAAGACATGTTGAGGGCATGTGTGATTGATTTTGGAGGGCATTGGGATAAGTTCTTACCTTTGTGTGAATTCTATTATAATAATAGTATCACTCCAGCATTGATACGACACCATTTGAGGCACTCTATGAGAGGGGATGTAGATCACCTGAGGCTGGAGATGTGAAACCTTTGGGGGTCGATTTAGTGAAAGATACTTAAGATAAGGTGAGGAGTATTCAAGCTAAGCATTTAGTAGCCCAGAGTAGACAGAAGAAGTATGCAGATCATAAGGTAAGAGACATGTCGTTTCAAACCGGTGAGAATGTTCTTCTTAAGGTATCACCCATGAAAGGGGTGATGAGATTTGGCAAGAAAGGTAAGCTAAGTCCGTGATACATTGGTCCCTTTGAGGTTATTAAATGTGTAGGACCAGTGGCGTATATATTGGTTTTACCTCCTAATTTATCGGGAGTTCATCCGGTATTTCATGTGTCCATGTTGAAGATGTATCATGGTGACGGGGATTATATCATTAAGTGAGACTCAATTGTGTTAGACAAAGACCTTCAATATGAGGAGGAACCGATTGCAATTGTTGATCGAGATGTGCGTAAGTTGAGGACCAAAGAGATTAAGTCCGTCAAAGTTCAATGGACGCATCGTCCAATTGAGGAAGCTACTTGGGAAACCGAGAGGGACATGCGAGACAAGTACCCCCAATTGTTCGTCGATTCAGGTACTACTTCATCCCTTCTTTAGCCTGTTTTTCCTAAGTTTTGTCACTCGGGGACGAGTGATGGGTAAATTGGTATCTATTGTAACGACCGGGTTTCGTCGTTATAGAAAATCCAACCGGAAATTTTTTTGGGTCGGAAAACTTTTTGGTAGTAACTTGGAATTTCTCAACCTAATCTAGATTTGAATGAAATCGGAGTCATTAAAGTCTAGAGAAATCTGGTAGCAATTGGGTGATCTATTTATGATTTTGATTACATGAATAGTTAGATAAGTCATTAAGGAATCCGTACGACTTTATGGAATTGAATTCGGGCGAGTAAAACTCCCATAATCGATCTTAGAGTGCACGATATTTTCTGAGCGTCATTGGTTAAAGGTTTGTTGTGAAATGGGGGTCTTGGAATTATTAAAATAGCTCACTGTTTCGTGCAAAGCCACTTTGGCGGTGGTTTTGGTCGCTTTGGCGGGGTCGCTGTAGCAGGGTGAGGGCCGCTGTGGCGGGCCAGATGCGACTTAAGGTCGTAAATAAACCCCAAAACGTCTTTATTCTGCACTTTTCAATTTTTAGAGCTAAGGAATGAACCTCAGACGATTCTTGACAATTTTCCACTATTTTTGAGGCTAAAGTTAAGATTTTTACTCTCCGAATCCATAGAACGTAATCTAATGTGTAATTATCGATGGGGGAGGGTTTTGATCTAGAAACTAGGATGGAAAAAGCCCTACTTTGGATACTTGGGATTATGGGTATGATCTAGGGTTGTTAGAATTGTTAGTAATTCGGGTAATTAGTGATTGTTTATTAATTCCCATATTATATTGATTGTTTGTAGACCAAGAACAAGCGGAATGAATCCGAAAAGGGAAGGATCAAGTTTCTTAGGGTTTCAAGCTTGTTTTGAGGTAGGTGATGGTTGTGATTCTATGATTGTGTGATGTATGTTTGTCTTTGCTTCATTATGATACGTGTATGTATGTGAATGTTGCATTATTGATCACACTTGTTGTAAATGAGGATATATGACTGATGAATGCCATGAATCATGACTTGATTTTATGATTATGAGAATGTACTTTGTGATTGTGATTGTGGCTTGTTGAATGTATCGGGTGTTGCGTTCCGACACACTAACTTGGATCGGTTGCCACGTTTTGGCATAATTATGAGATCGGTTGCCACGTTCCGGCATAAACATTGGATCGTGTACCACATTCCGGTATGCTAATTGTTTGGATTTGGGTTCCATGAGAGGACCAATGACTTGTTATAATTGTGTATCTTGAGAAATGTGAAGTTGTTCGTTGTTCGTAAATGTTGATAATATTGTATATGTTCGATATTTTGCATGTGATTATATTGTTGTATTGATTGATATATGTTGCACTTAGTGGGATAGCCGCGTGATCCTACCAGTACATTGTGGTTATGTACTGATACTACACTTGCTCTTTCTTTGTTGAGTACCGGGCATCTTCAGGCGGCTATTGACAGATCTCGCTTAGAAGATCAGTGATTGTCGTTTGAATTCAAGGGTGAGCCAGTTCTACTAGGCTGCCATGAGTTCTCCTTTCATCTATGTCCACATTTCGGATTTAGACTTTTCTAGGTAGTTATTAGTTTATTAGTTGGGGTTGTAACCCTTCTTGTTAGACTTATGGATCTTGTTAGATGTTTTGGTACATTGACTTTCAGGTTCTAGGTGTATTTTCCGCATTGTTTAGTTGTTAGATCTTTTGGAAGTTTATGGAAACTTCAGATTTTAGTTATTTAATTTGCTTCCGTAGCTTAAGTGCTTTAGTTTTTGGTTTAGTTGTTTGGTTTGGGTTGTATTAGTGGTTCTCCCACCGGAGGGTTAGTGTGGGTGCCAATCACGACGGTCTGGGTTGTGACAATTTAACTTTTTCCTAACTGCAGCAAAATTGTTTCTGCTTCCATTTATTAAAAATAGTTTTAAGGATTTGCCAAATACTTAATTTTTTTTAAAAAAATGTTTTTTTCCCAAAAAGACACTTTTTTGACATCCCAACGACAATGCCAAACAGGCTCTAACTCTAGTTTATTTTGTGGACAAGAGGAAATTTGAAGTTATAGTTTTATGACTAAATGGAGTAAATGAAATGTTCATGATTAGAATTAAGATAAGACTTATAATTTTATAGTCAAATGGAGTAAATTTATTTTAACATCATTTACACTTAAGCTTACTCTCTACCATATTTCCTTCTTCCGCCAAGTTCATCTCTTTCTCTTGTTAGAGTAATATTTTTTTTTGTTTAGAAGAATGTGGAAGTTGAAGGTTGCTGAAGGAGGTAGTCCATGGCTCCGAACGTTAAACGGTCACATAGGGCGACAAGTATGGGAGTTTGATCCGAACCTCGGGTCTCCGAAAGACTTGGAAGAGATTGAGAAGTTTCGCGCAGAGTTTTACAAAAATCGTTTTGAGACTAAACACAGCTCTGATCTTCTTATGCGCTATCAGGTGAAGTGATCATGCAAATTCCTACGACATGCTTTGTCGTTCATGTTCTTCTTATTAGTACTATTTACTAGTTTAGTGTACACACGAGTATCACATGTCAATCGAAAAACATATTTATAAGAAGATTAAAACTATATAAATATATATGGTAATTGATGTTAAAATAAATTTTATATCTATTTAAATGATGTTAATAAGTAGTTTATTTCAAATATGTTTATTGTCTCACCTGATCTTCTTTTATAAATGATTTGTTGGTTTTTGTTCTTTATCGTTGATTTGATTGTTTTATCATGTCTAAACAAAATATTAATCGATTTTAAATTCTTAATGATCAGGACAACCAACATTATTTGAAAGATGTAAAATCAAAATTTTAATTGATTTCAAAACCTTTAAAATTAGGAAATTGTTAAATTATAATTATCTCATATAAAATTATTTGTAAATGATAAAAAGTCAATCAACATCCATATTAGGATTTCATAGTTTTATAATAGTGTATATTTTTATTTTTTTTACCAAAAATAAAATAAAATAGTGTATATTTGATAAAGATGACTAACGAAATTGAATAGAATAAATTACAAGAACACTCAATTAATTGGAATTTTTCCAAAAAATATGTCGTGCTTTTTTTTATTCGGGTATCCTTTCTAACTCGTCGATATCTTTGTCTTTGTCGTCAAATAGAGTCAAATTTAATATTGTCCAAAAAATGGGTCAATCATAGTATTTTAATTAGATAGCATATATTTGAACTCATTTTAAAGTTAAATTAAGACGGTGTATAAATTTAAACTTATTTTAACCTTTTGAAATATTAAGCTTTAAAATTAAGATGGTGTATAAAATTTAAACACATTTTAACCTTTTGAAATATTAAGAAAATAATTACTCCCTTTGTCCATTTTTTATTGTCATTTTGATCGTAAGTCAATTTGACTAATTTTCAAAGTTAAATTAGATTACATTAATTTGATATTATAAACAAAAAAAATTAGATATTCAAAAACTATATAAAAAGATAGTCAAAATTCTTATAGTTTGACTTTAAAAAAATCATGACAATTAAAAGTGGACAAAGGAAAGTATATGATAATTTTTTGTCAATGCTAGCTTCTTTGCAGCTAAAACATTTGAGACGACCTATAACTGCACTTTTTTTTTATTACATAAGAGAAAGTTGGCTGAAGCAGACATATTTCCGTCAACGTGCCTCTTCAGTAAAAATATTTTCAAAAAAAAGTTTTACATGTATGCTTCAGCAATCTTTTTAAAAAATTAAATTGGGGTGGAGATTATAACATGGGAATCGAACCTTCACCAACTAGGTTAGATTTCAGGTAACCAAACAATAAGCTAAGCTAATGAGTAATGAGATTCCCGCATTCGAACAATCAAGTCTATTGAACAACATTTGTTTGGGTTAACTATCTGGGGAAGGATGCTGCTGATTTGTAAGTTGTAAGTTGTTATATACATGTGTCAGCTCCAAAGCTTAATTATTGTAGTTAGGGAAGTCAAATGAGCGGGTCAAGTCGTTGAAAATGAGTTAGGTGAAAATGAATAAAATATTCGACTCGACTCATTTAATATAGATAAAAATGGATAAACCTAATGGATAATATGAGTATCTATATTACCAATATTATCCATTGTTTCTTATTACGTAGACAAACACGTGCTTTAATTACAATTTTTTTTTCTCTTTTTAGGTGTGTTTGGTACGAAGGAAAATATTTTCATTAATTTTTGTTCAAAATATCTTCTTGGAAAGAGAGAAGTACTGAAAACACCCTAAACTCGGTGTGAATCACCAGTTTCATCTCCGAATTATTGACAACATAAGTCAATTACACTCCTAAATTCTTGTCAAGTTTAAAAGTGATTTCAATATTTCTTTTGAGTTTTTATTAAGAGTCCAATGCTCTTACAAGAATTTGAGACCACTTGTTATGTTATGTAGCAAATGGGGGTGTATCTAAGTTTAATTAGTCAAGTATAGATGTGTTTTTAAGGCTCTCCTACAAGAATTTGAGACCACTTGTTATGTTATGTAGCAAATGGGGGTGTATCTAACTTTAATTAGTCAAGTATAGATGTGTTTTTAAGGCTCTCAATCGTTTCGGACGAAACTAATAATTTGTGCTAAATTTAAAGGTATTTTCAATACTTCTCTCTTTTGGAAAATGAGTGGTCCTGAGGTCTAGAAGTTAGATTTCGGGCCTTGGGTCAAGGTTGGGAGTCAGGGTGTCTCAAGTTTGGACACGTTTCGGATGGTGAGGTTTAAGGAAATTTTTTAAAAATATAGGTCAGCCTTCCTCTGGTATATTTATGGTTTTTATTGAAGATTCTAAGATAATTTTGTGTTGCATACCATAGAGGATGTGAAATTCTTTGGTGTTGTAAATTTGACAGACGTTCATGATATCAAACTGTATGGCGAAAATAAATATGCGCTGGCCGTATTATTTTGGTTTCCAGAATTAGAAGTAGTCTCTTAACAACTTTTGATTATCTTGTTTAGTGATGTAGATAATTTGCTTGGTGACTTGGCAACAAGACACTCATAGCAGTTTGATCATAGTGAATATCTCCATTCTGAATAGTTGTTATCACTAATAGATTCTTGTCTGTTTTATTTTCTGAATTTCAGTTTTCAAAGGAGAACCCCGTTGGTACAATTCTGCCCCGAGTTCAAGTTAAAGATATTGGAGATATAACAGAAGATAATGTAGCCACCACGTTGAGAAGAGCCATCAGTTTTTATTCTACTCTACAGGCTCATGATGGTCATTGGGCAGCAGATTGTGGAGGACCAATGTTTCTATTGCCTGGTTTGGTAATTTCTTTTCTTCCGTTGTCTTTATTAGATATGTGGTTGGTCAATCTCATTATACATACCAGCCAGATATATATATAAGCACTTCACTTTCTTTATTCTTATATTGTTGGTATTATAGGTTATTGCTTTATCTGTTACTGGGGCACTGAATGCAGTGTTATCTGAAGAGCATAAGCGAGAGATATGTCGTTATCTCTACAATCATCAGGCATGTACAATTACATTTCATCTTACTCTTTTATATTAATTGAATAGTTCTCTAGTCAAGACTTTCTTTACTGTTTATCCTAAACATTTATTACTCATTAAATGACAGAACTGTGATGGTGGGTGGGGTTTGCATATTGAAAGCCATAGTACCATGTTTGGTTCAGTTCTGAGCTATGTTACTCTGAGGTTGCTTGGTGAAAAGGCTAATGGTGGAGAAGGGGCAATGGAGAAGGGCCGCAAATGGATTTTGGACCATGGTACTGCCACTGCAATAACCTCGTGGGGGAAAATGTGGCTCTCAGTTCAGTAACTTAAACTTTTACCTGCTTATTTATACATCTGTGGTCACATGCATTTGATTATTTTTAATTTTCTTTCTCTACTGATCATTCATTAGGTGCTTGGACTATTTGATTGGTCTGGGAACAATCCACTTCCTCCAGAGATGTGGCTTCTTCCTTATATCCTTCCATTTCATCCAGGTTAGAGCAGCAGTTTTATCTATTCATTACTTGTCAATTTATAAATCTCAAATCCAGAGCATATCTTTTTTGTCTGGAGACAGATGAAATAGAAGGCTTGATTCACTTCCTACATTCTTCATGAAAATAACGTAACAAATCTATATCAAGTGATTAGGTTGGCAAGAAAATAACCTCTTTGTTACCAAATGTAATTGAAGTTCAGTAAGAAGCTTATTTTCCGATAAGCTATTTGTTGGCTGTCTGTTCTCTTGTTTCCTGGAAATGCTAAGCTGTAAAACGATGTTGCTAGTCATAATGCAAATAACTGATTCATTTTCAGAAACATCTGCATCTTGTCTTCTGTAAGAAAAGAGAACACTTATTTTGTTCACTCTTGTAGGAAGGATGTGGTGCCATTGTCGTATGGTTTATCTGCCAATGTCTTACTTATATGGTAAAAGGTTTGTTGGACCGATCACACCAACAGTCTTATCTTTGAGAAAGGAGCTCTTCACAGTCCCTTATCATAAAATAAACTGGAATAAAGCACGCAATGAATGTGCAAAGGTTAGTATAACTGCAATTCGAAGGCACATATTTTGTGTTGACAATATTTAAAAATATCCTGCTATATCAGAATTATTATCTCATTTATCTATCTTACTCCTTCATTAACAATCTTCCATTCACCCCCCACTATAATCATATGGCATTCCATCTGTGTGGACGAACATCCCTAAATACTAAGATTGTTTAGTGGCCAAACTTGTATTATAAATATCCTTTTGGAAGTGATCTGACTTTCATTAGAATAAGGTTTAAGCTTTATGGCAAAATGTCAATACATGCCATTATTAATTAATCATGCATTTTTCTGTTACTGCACTAACTTCTGTAGGAGGAAAAATAATATTTATCCTATCACAGCTTAAATAACTTACAAGTGATCTTGAGCATATTTATCTTCACTCCACTTTAGGATAACACAATTGTTTAATTTAGCTCATGCTGTTGAAAATTTTTCTTTTTTTTATACATAGACTGTTCTGGATCTACATTTAATTAAGTTACCTCTTTTAGTGTTAAATCCTTGTTTCACTCTATATTTCCTTAGGAATTTTATGGTGATTGATTGACTTCATCCATGGTCCAATTCGCTAATTTTGTTTTGTTTCTAGTAGACTACTTTTCAGCGTCGAACCTTAAAAATGTATGATCAGGTTACTCCTTTTAGCTGTTTCAACTTTGGCTCACGGAATATATTTTGAGTAGATACGTACCTCCCCCAATTGGTCCAATTTCATCATATAACAGGGAAGTCAGCTCCTATTGCCCGAAGTTCATGATGTTAATATGGTCCACATCAAAAGAAATCCTGTATAATAATAAGCAGCAGATGTAAAGCCATGTGGAATATTTTGACTTCTTTTCCTTATAGTTTTAATCATGTTATGCAATGTTTCACAGGAAGACCTCTACTATCCTCACCCTCTACTACAGGACATCCTTTGGACATCTCTTGACAAGCTCATCGAACCTTTGTTTATGCATTGGCCTGGGAAAAAGTTGAGGGAAAAAGCTCTTAGCACAGTAATGGATCACATACATTATGAAGATGAAAATACTCGCTATATATGCTTAGGGCCCGTGAACAAGGTACTAAAAAATAACTTCTTTTTATCTGCTCTAGTTGGTGATTGAAGCAAAAGTTTATTCAATATAAGGATTATCACTTGATGCTACATGAACTGCGTATGTGTTATATTCCATAAATCTAGAACTTTTGGAGTTTGGCCAGCATTTGTACTTATCATAGTCGTGTTTTTTTCCTTACAACTGAGGGAAAATAATGTAGTTCAAAAAGACACTGCAATATTATGATCTTTAGTTTTAAGTTGCCCTTATCTTTATCTTTTAGTTGGAATAAAGTTTATACGATCTTTAATTATTTTTTTTAAAGATAAGATAAGGCTCAGAAACAATATTTTTTTCTAATTAGAGAAAGCACATGATGAAGTACCTTGAAAGGTCCTTTGTTGGTGTTGGAGGAAAAAAGAAGTCATACTCTACATAAAAATGTCATAAAGGACACATATGAAGGAGCCATCACTAGCATGAGAACTATAATAGGAGTAACAAAGGAGTTTTCTCCATTATTGTGGTTTACAGTAGGAATCGGCATTTAGCCTGTACTTGTTTATCGCTTGTGGTGGATGAGCTAACCAACGCAACACAAGATGAGATCCCGTGGTGCATAAATGTGGTTGAAGAGTATGAATTAAAAAAAATACAGAAGTCAGATATCAATGAGCACTAATGGTCTGGTGGTAGAACGATTCCATGCCACGGTACAGACCTGTGTTCCATTCCTCGAGGGACTCCGTCGGTCTTTTTTTAGAGGGACTCCCTTGGTACTTGTTTAATTTTTCCCCATGTTTTTCAAAAAATTTAATTCTTCAAAATTTAATCAACTTCTGGAGGCCATCAGAAAATCCCAACAGTTTCTGTTAGTTTTCCTCACTGAAGTGATAATTTCTAACAGAACTCTATTCATCGGTTTTTTTAATCAGAAATCGATGGTTTTTTCCCTCAGAAAAATGTGTATGTAGTGATTGAATCAAAATTGAATTGAAATGGATAAGTTTTACTGGGGGTGTTATGTGACAGAATGATGCCTACCAAAGTGAAACATAAGTTCTAATAGGACAGTAATAAGACCAACAATATTATATGGGAGCAAGTGTTGGGCTGCCAAAGTCCTACACATCCGCTAGATGAGTATCGCAAATGCAGATACTAAGAAGAAATGCGGTCATACAAGATTATTAATGGCCACATTCACGAGAAGGTTCAAGTAGCACACATGGAGGATAAGTGGAGGTCGCTTATGGTTATGTCTTGTGTCGACCTCTAGATGCATCTATCCGTTGTGATACCATGGTGAGCAGAGGTGTTAAAAGTAGCCGAGGTAGACGTAAAATTATTTGGAAGTAAGTTGTCTTGATCCATACAGATTTAGTGAAGTTAGGGCACAATCGAGGAAAAGGACCTATATAGGAAATAACTAGTTGTTGAAATTATGTTTTTGTCATGTTAGAACATTTAATTCACATATTGTGCTTTCAAAGAGTTGTTTCAGATTTATGCACATTAGAAAATATAAGGAATTTCTTGAACTTCCAATTTTATTTTATCAAGGACATGATCCTTGATAAGAAGATATGGAGGTTGAGGATTAGTGTAGAAGGTTAGTAGGTAGATGCACTGGTCTGTCTAGATTTCCTTATCAGTGTAATTAGTAAAATTCTCTCCTACTTTGTTATACTTCTTATTATTATCTGGTGTTACTTTTGCTTCGATTATTGTATTATTTGTTGGTGTAACTGGTATTCTTTCATGTATTCTCTTTTCTTTCTTGTTTTGTTATGATTTACTTGAGCCGTGTCTACCGGAAACAATATTTCTACCCTCATAAGGTAGGGTTAAGGTTGCGTACACTCCACCCTCACCAGATCCCACAATGAGATGTCATGTAATTGTATAATATTCGCCTAAGATCAATTTAAATGGAGTAACATGGTCAATGAAGATTCATAAATCGACCGCAACTTGTTTGGGACTAAGGCGTAGTTATTGTTGTTTATTAAGTAAGTTCCTATCTAGTCTTATCTTCTTAGATAGAGATAGAGTTATAGTAATTTTAAGAGTTTTAACCTGTTCAGAACTAATTTTCCTATTAATAGGACTCTGAAGTTGCTTTTTGTTTTGGCTTGATGTATAACACTATGAATTGATTCCTCTACAACAACATACCTACTGTAGTCCTACAAAGTGGGATTTGGAGATGGTAGAGTGTACACAGATCCTACCGCTACCTTAGAGGTAGAGATATTGTTTCCAATAGACCATCAGCTTAAGAAAATATAGTCTAAAACAGTCCCGAACAGGAAGCAATGAAAGTACAAGAAAAAATAGATAATAACAAAAACAGTAACAGAAACAACAGATAAATAACAGGCCAGAAACTACAACAAAACAACACAATAATCTAGGTACAAAGAACAACATATAGTAACAAAAATTGAAGGACAAGAAACTATAGGGGCAATACTACAACTATTAATATGAACGGACAATATTGATTTGTCTCTCTTTATTATTTTTCTTTCTCGTTCTCCTATTGCTCTCTCCATTCTTATATTGTTCTCCCTTCTCCATTCTGGTGCTACATCATATATTCTTCCCTTCCCTTTTTTCGTAAACTGACCCCTCATGTGCAGGTCTTAAATATGCTTTGTTGCTGGGTTGAAGATTCTAGTTCGGAAGCTTTTAAGTTGCATCTTCCACGATTATATGATTATCTATGGATTGCTGAAGATGGAATGAAAATACAGGTCTGGATCTAATAACATCACTTCATAATATTCATGTCTTTAGCTTCTAATTTTGTTGTTCTCCAAAAGTAGGACTGTTCAACTTTATAGATATCTGCATTGGCAGAATTTCTTCAATTCCCTCATAGTTGCAGTGATATTAATTGTTTTAACATTTTTTGCCTTATTTCTAGTCGTCTAAAGATGATGTGAATGCCAAATTTCAGGGATATAATGGAAGTCAATCATGGGATACTTCTTTTGCTATTCAAGCAATCATTTCAACAAACCTTGTTGAAGAATATGGTCCAACTTTGCGAAAAGCACACAAGTTCATGAAAAACTCACAGGTAAGGCCTTTGTTCTTTAGCATATATGTGGCACTTTTTCCTTATATATCTTCATTTTTATCTCCGGTGTTGGTGTTAATTGCTAGATTCTTTCTTTTGCATAAAGGTGTTAGATGATTGCCCAGGCAATCTTGATTTCTGGTATCGGCATATTTCAAAAGGGGCTTGGCCTTTCTCTACTGCAGATCATGGTTGGCCTATTTCAGATTGTACTGCGGAGGGACTAAAAGTAGGCATTTTTGTTAAATCTTCATGACTCGTTGAGACATTTTCATTTGTAGTAATCTAATCTCTCCGTGGCATGTCTATCAGGCATGTCTTCTACTCTCTAAACTACCTGTGGAAATCGTTGGTGAACCATTGAAGGCAAACCGTTTGTATGATGCTGTAAATGTTATGCTGTCATTACAGGTAAAAACATTTTTTCTTGTAATCGGAAAGTATGTTTTTTTTCTCACTAGATCAAACTTTTGATTAGGGGTTGGCGTCTGTTGGCTTGGTTTGGTTTACCAGAAGTCCCATTCAGACTTTTGGATTTCTATTTGTCGATTTTGGTAACTGAAACCGAACCGTAGTAATTTCAGTTCAAAACAGTTTTTTCATGTTCGGTTAGGTCTTTCCGTTCTTAGCTTGACAAATTGGGATTTTTTCCAGACCAAAATATGGTTCTCAGAAATAATTTTTGATACTACAGTGAGCCGAAGTTCATGAGGAGATGACAATGTTGCTCTTCTCTGACAGCTTAACAAACAAGAGCGGCCAGTAAAGCTCCACTGTCACATTGGCCACTTTCATGATTGTAGGGATTATCTTCCTATTACAATAACTTGTAAGCAGAAGAAATAATAGAACGTAAAAATGCATCAACAAAAAATCAGAGGAACAACAATATAGTTTGAAAGCTTACAGTGATGAGGATGTCTTCATCACTGAGAACTAAATAAGTGTTCATGCAAGCCTCATCTTCTGCACAATCCTACTATGCAAATATATCAGTTAGGGGTTCACTGTGACAATAAATTTTCTGCCAATATGAGATGAAAATGATTCATGATAGTTACAGTTACATCAATTGCATTTGGTTTTTCTAATTCTCTTGAAACCTCACATCCCTTTGAATCATTAATGATGTCTTTTCTATGATGTGATCTGCAGAATCCTGACGGTGGCATTGGGACATATGAACTGTCAAGGTCGTATCCATGGTTGGAGGTATTCAGTTTGGCAAATAACATTAGTTCCATGTCAAGGATTTTTTGATATCTATAATCTACTTAGTTTGTTTTAGTTGTTCATTCATGTAATCCATTTGCACCAACCTGACTTTTTATTTCTGTGCACTAATTTGCCTTTTTATAGCATTTGATGTTTCAGCAAAGTTATTATTATTTTTGCCGTCCGGCCACTAGTTTTATGGCCTAAAGCAAATAGTTGCTTGTAATCTCTTCCTTTTATCAGCTATCACATTTCTCAAGGACAACAGGATGGTAGTCCTCAAAGTTTAGGGTATCTGATGTCAAAGTCCAACAGTTTCAGACTACCTGGTTGTATAAGTACTGGGAACTTTAATGTTTCATGCAGATATCCAGGGATGTGGGAAACTGCATTATCATGTCTCAACATAATGACAGATCTTAGCATAGGATGACTCTAGGAGTCTGAAGTGCGAACTTAGATCCCCAGATTCATTTAGATATATTAGTTGTTTTGTTAATATAGGTAATTTCTGATGAAGAATATAAATAGGGCACGACTTGCATGTTTTCTGATTCTTTTGCTCAGATTAATCCTAATATGCAAGTCCTTTGTTAATGTTGCATTGTGTTTTCCTCCTTCAGATAATCAACCCTGCTGAGACTTTTGGTGATATTGTTATTGATTATCCGTAAGGCATCTACACCTGTATCTTGTTTCATCCACTAAACTACTTGAGGTGTGTGCTAAAAAGTCTAGATCTTAACATTAACCCCAATAATATTTGCAGTTACGTAGAGTGTACCTCAGCTATAATTCAAGCTTTGGCAGCATTTAAGAAATTATACCCTGGGTATCGGAAAGAAGATGTGGAGCGTTGTATTGAAAAAGGTGCCGCCTTCATTGAAAAGATACAAGAAGCAGATGGCTCCTGGTTAGTTCTTATTTAAGCCTGTTTCTTTTTTTTTCCCTTTTTGGCTTGGCCAGTAAAACCATTAGTATTCACTTAATCTTGAGGTTTATGGTTAGGTATGGATGTTGGGGAGTTTGCTTTACGTATGGCACATGGTTCGGGGTGAAGGGCCTGCTGGATGCTGGGAGGAACTTCAACAATTCTTATAACATCCGTAAGGCCTGTGATTTTCTGTTATCAAAACAAGTAGTGTCTGGTGGATGGGGAGAGAGTTATCTGTCTTGTCAAAACAAGGTAAAAGTCATTCATACCTTGTACTTGATCTTTCAATGCATGGTGGAAAATGCATATGTCATGTAAATTTTAACATCTGTTCTCTACAAATAAATGTGTGAGTCTTAAGTAAACATACTAGAAAGATAACATTCTTCAAATTTGCTTCTTGTTTTGTAATACCTTGTATTTCACTTTCTCCGGCTGGATAAAAACTCTTTGATTTAGAACTTGAAATAATCATTAATGTAATACATATATAATCAACTAATTTAGTAATCGTGTTAGATAGACGAATAGAAAAATGTTACAATCAAATTGATAACTATGTCGGGGCTATTTCATCTCAACTAATGTACATAACTCTAAATTAGTATTTGCAATTGCTGGAGTTATTTTTGCCTCTCAGTTCTGCGTTGTAATTTTCAATATTTTTTTTACTCTTATAGGTGTATACAAATCTTAAGGGTAACAAATCTCACAGTGTTTGTACTGCATGGGCTATGCTAGCTCTTATTGAAGCTGGACAGGTATAAATAATTTTCCACCACAAATATAGCTCATTCTGAGGAGCTGTTGGTTAAAGCAGCTTGTCTTGTAAGAGTTTTGAGGACCAATAAGCCATTAAATAAATTATGCTCTGATTTCTTCTGAACCAAAGCTAATTTCCATTAGTTTGAAAGATTAGTTTATTACTGCGACGTCATGATAGTTGAACCGTTCAACTATCATGAAGTCTATATTCTTAGCAGTAATAAACTTATCTCTCATTGAAGTAATATAGACTACTGATTGATAAAAACTTCGAAGTGATGTTGAGGGAATGGTTAATTATTTATTCCATTGGAAAAATTCTGTGATTGTTAGCAGTAACAAACTAATCTCTCTTTCTTTTTTCCATGGAGATATGAAAAGAAAATGTTAGTAACCTTAGAGGCTAAAATCCAGAAACCGCCTCTGCATGTTAACTGCAAGAAATTGTCTAATTATGAAATTTCATAAATGATAAATAAGATCACTGCAACCAAGTTATGGGTCTTCAGGCCGAAAAGTGATGCACTTCTCTGCATCAACTTCTTGATGTGTGTACACTCTAATTAGCTGCATTACTTTGTGCTTTAGATAAAATCAATGAAGTCTTTTGTTTTGTGATAATTAACCACTAAAAAGTGGAGTATTATATTTTGTTGTGCAGGGAGAGAGGGATCCAACTCCATTACACCGTGCAGCAAAGGTATTGATAAATTCTCAGCTTGAAAATGGAGATTTTCCTCAGCAGGTAATTCTGCAGTCAGTCACTAAGATTTGTAACTTAAAAACATACATGTTTCTAAATCAACTTCAAAAGTGGTGAAGTATTGAGGAGGAGGTAATTGGCCCATTTTGTATTTCATTTCAGCCTTTTAATTGTGATAGAAGTGTTCCTCCTCGAATAAACAATATTGGAAGTTGGAGATGTTTCACAAGTTTATCAGATAGTTACAATGTACCTTTTTCATTGTTTTTGTGTGGGATATTCAAAGAAAAGGAACACTCAATATCTAGTGGGCAGTAGCCATGATCTAAACCGTATATTTGTCTAAAGAAGACTCCGACTTTATCTTCTGAGAAGATATTTCACTCTTACTGAGATTGAGTTTTCCATATATATTTACTGATAATGTTGAATTTTGCATGCAGGAGATAAGCGGGGTGTTCAACAAGAATTGCATGATATCGTATTCTGCATATAGGAACATCTTCCCAATTTGGGCTCTAGGACAATATCAGTCTCAGCTACTTAACCCTCAATGAGTGACAGTTATCAGTGAACTATATTTCACAGCTTCTGCATTTCGTTCTTGAGTTTCTAGTTGAACAAGCAATGAATACTTGTTACTTGTGAAATTGAACACTTTTTATTTATCACAAACATGCCTTGTGGAGTTGAACCCACAACAGTATACATATTATGTTCATTTCTCTATTTTAGTTTTAAATATTTATCTCATAAACATTATTTACTTTGTAAGTTATACATGTTGGGATCTAAACAACAAGACATCATAATCATTGCTAATTTTTAAACAAAGGGAAAAACCTCAAATATACCATTGAACTTTGAAAAAAAGGCTCATTTATGCCATCAACTACAAGTTTGGATTATCTATGTCATTTCCGTTTGAGAAAAGGCTCATCCATGCCATTATTTGCTTATGAAATGATATAGATGAGCCAAACTTTTAACGGATGATACAGATGAACCTTTTCTTTCTCAGAGTTCGATGACATGTTTAAACCTTTTTTCTTTTAAAAAAATATAATAATTTATTGCAATTTGAATTGAACTCACTATGAGTTGTCTTTTACCTCGTTGTCTTTAGCTTGTTGGGATGGAAATATCAAGATGTCATATAAAAGTTAATAATTGCAAACTTTAAGTGATGGTAAATTAAACAACAAAGAGAAGTATAATATTTTGACATGATTTTATCAATTGATCTACCTATAAAACTAATATATGGAAATTGTTTACAAAGTTGATTCTTTCATTTAAAAATAAATAAATAATCTCTATTATACACTCCACTAAACATTAAGCTTCAAATTATGCTTCGACATGCATGTTGACCCTTTTCCCTTTCTGTTTCATGTGATTTAGAAGGAAAATATCTCTTGCTCGATGGAGTACGTAGAGATGGTTGCAATTTATAAAAATGTTTATGATAACTCAAACAAAATATAAGAAATTCAATTTATTTATATAATACTAATCAAGACATGCTTAGAAGTCAGAGTATATTAATATCACATTAAACTAAAGAAAAAAAACTTTGATTCTCATAGATTTGGGTTTCCTTAAGTTTTTTCAAATTCTCCAATGGTGATTTTAGTGGGTTTCATAAATGATGTTCAGATGATTTTCTTTTTAAAAAAAATTCTCATCTTATTCGCTAAATCAACTAAATCAGGTCAGATCAAATTTACTTCACAGTTGATTATATTCAAAGATTCAACAACTTACAACTTTTAAAAAGAACCCCGAGCGAATTCGAAATCCTTCGAATCTCAAAATAATTAGTATTAGAGTTGCGTCACTTTCTTTTTTTTTCCCGCTGATTCTGCCTCTTCATGTCAGCATGTTCCAGCTTGTCTTGGTACTTCTGCAATTTCAGGAAAGCTAGATAGATCATGGGATTATGGTGTTGTCACGCCCAGAGCCTACACCCTGGGCGAGACTGGCACTCGAAGACCATTGCTGGCCTCAAGCGAACCCTTGACCTAGCTTACTTAACTCAAAGGAAGACTTAAACATAAGAAAAGATAACTCATGCATAACTTAAGAAATAAAGTTTAGCCAAAATGGCAACCCAGTCTTTAAACAACATTTGAATGATAATGAAAAGACAACTGAACTACTAACTGTCTATGAAGCCTTTAAACAACTGAGATGAATGTTGGGACAAACCCCACAACATCCTAATGAACTAAACTAGAAAGCGAATAAAAGGGGTCCTCCAAAATGTAGGGAGGCTCACCACTGACTCTGGAGTGCTCGAATAGATTAACGGCGCGCTGGGTGCTGATCCTGGTTACCTGCGTCTGCATCATAA
>NW_006238944.1:2153801-2156933 GCF_000226075.1 Solanum tuberosum | reverse complement strand
TTTGGGAATACTTAGTCCCCTTATAGCTTTTTGAGAAATGAACTCAACTCTTTACTCTTTACTTTACTTGAAACTTGAGCCTTAAAACGAAGTTTAAACGTTTAATAAAGACTCTTGAAAACTTTAAGAAACTTTGCTTTGACTTGCTTCTTAACTTCTAGACTTGACTCTTAACTTCTTTGACTTTGATCTTAACTTTCCTTGAATTGGATTATGGATTCAAGGTTCATGATCTCATGTTTATGGATGATTTCATGAATGAAGAAGATCATGCTCTATCCTTCAAGGTCTGAAGAACTATTCTGAGATGACTAGCATGATCTTCTTCATTCCTTGAATAGATTAGTATGTCATCAATGAAGACGATAACAAACATATCTAAATAAGGTTTGAAGACTCTGTTCATAAGATCTATGAACACTACTGGTGCATTGGTCAAACCAAAGGACAAGACCAACAATTCATAATAACCATATCTAGTCCTGGATGCTGTCTTTGAAATGTCGCATTCCCTAACTTTCAACTGATGGTAGCCTGATCTGAGGTCAATTTTTGAAAAACAGGTGGCACCCTGAAGTTGATCAAATAAATCATCTATCCTTGGAAGAGGATACTTATTCTTGATGGTGACCTTGTTCAACTACCGGTAGTCTATACATATCCTAAGGGAATTATCTTTCTTTCTCACGAATAAGACCGGAGCTCCCCAAGGTGAGACACTTGGTCGAATGAAACCTTTATCTAAGAGATCTTTCAACTGCTCCTTCAACTCTTTCAACTTTGCTGGTGCCATTCTATATGGTGGAATAGAAATAGGACGAGTATCTGGAATGATGTCTATGCCGAAGTCTATTTCTCTCTCAGGAGGGACTCCGGGTAGATCATCAGGAAAGACTTCTGGAAAATCTCTTACTATAGGAACTGACTGAATGGGAGGTACCTCAACACTAGAGTCATTAACTCGGACTAAGTGATAGATACAACCCTTCAAAACTAACTTTCTCGCCTTAAGGTACGAAATGAAACGACCCTTAGGCACTGCTGAACTACTACTCCACTCTATGACTGGCTCATTAGGAATCTGAAACTTGACAACTCGAGTTCTGCAATCTATGGAGGCATAACAGGCATGAAGCCAGTCCATACCTAGAATGACATCAAAATCTACCATGTCTAGCTCAACTAGATCAGCCATGGTTTCTTTGTGATTGATGGAAATGACACAAATCACGATAGACTCGCTCAGCTAGAATAGACTCTCCAACAGGTGTAGAAACACAGAAGGGTTCACACAGTTTCTCAGGAAGAATCTCAAATTATTTGCAACATAAGGAGTTACAAAAGACAAAACTTGCTCCTGGGTCTAGCAAAGCATAAACATCAAAAGTAAAGACTTTGATCATACCAGTGACAACATCTGGAGAGTTCTCTTGCTCATGGTGACTGGTGATTGCATAGAGGCGGTTTTGCTCCTCCGCCAAGTACCAGAAGTAGCTCCTCTAAGGTGCCGCCCTGTCTGGTGGCGCAACTGATGAAGATTGGGCTCTATTGCCTGGATTTCCACTACCTTGCCTGTTCTTAGGGAACTCCTTCATGAAGTGACCCTCTTGTCCACACTTAAAACAACCTGTCTGGCCATCACAACATTTACCTGGGTGGGTTCTACCATATCTAGCACATGCATGAGTCAAACTACCTCCTTGTGCCACACTACTTCGGGACTGTGCTGGTCTAGGCCTGAAGTCCTGCGAATTCTGGCCATTATAGTCACCTCTGTTTCTGGGTGCAGGTGCACTAGCAGATGATGGTGCTGGCCCCTTTTGCTTATGAAAGGACGAACGATTCACACTGCCCTTATGCTGCCCAGACTTATTCCAGTCTTAACTTTCTTACTTCTATGCTCTTCCCTGTCCCTCAACTTTTCCTCTTCAACCTGCTGCACATAAACCATCAGCCTTGAGATGTCCATGCCGCCTATCAGCATCGCAGCCCTGCCCTATTTGCTGGATAAATGACGTAAACCAGCAACAAACAAGCTCATTGTGCTCCTCATGTCCTTAACCATTTCAGGAGCATAGCGGGACAGCTGGGTGAACTTCAACCTATACTCATGCACACTCAAGGAATCCTGTTTCAGTGTAAGAAATTCTCGTACCTTAGCCTCCTTCAATTCTCGGGGAAAGAAATTCCCCAAGAAGACTTCTTCGAAACAAGCCCAACTAGCAGGTGGTGCATCCTCAGGTCTACCCCTCTTCCACTGATCGAACCATGTTCTAGCAACATCCTTCAGTTGATATGCAGCTAGTTCAACCCTTCCAGCGTCAGCAACATGCATCACCTCAAAAACCTTCTTCAGTTCCTCAACAAAATTTTCCGGATCCTTAGTAGTGACCGAACCAGTGAAACTTGGAGGATTCATTCTCAAGAATTCGCGAATCCTCGAAGTGCCAGCCTCATCTTGCCTTGGTCCTCTTAGCTGCCCAACCTGGTTAGTCATAGTTTGGCTCAGCATCCGGATAGCCTCACGGAATTTGGCATTAGTGACCTCGCCTTGACGTTGGGTGCATTAGGTACCCCTTGCTCTTGTGGTTTAATATTTCTCCTAGCTGGACGACCTCATGCTGCTCTTCGTGGAGGCATGGTTATCTGAAACACGCACAAACACGAATTAGAGGGAAACTTTTAGAGATAAACTCTAACGCACGAGATAGATATGAAGGTAGTGAAGAATTTCCTAAATGTTGCAGCCTCCTAATTATAGATGTGGCGCACTTCACACAGATAAATAGGACTCTACAGACACGACTTCATAGACTCCTTAGGACTCTTGAACTCTGTGATCTGATACCAAGTTTGTCACACCCCTAGCCTACACCCTGGGCGAGACTGGCACTCGAAGACCATTGCTGGCCTCAAGCAAACCCTTCGCCTGGCTTACTTAACTCAGCGGAAGACTTAAACATAAGAAAATATAACTCATGCATAACTTAAGAAATAATAGTTTAGCCAAAATGACAACTCAGTCTTTAAACAACATCTGAATGATAATGTAAAGACAACAGAACTACTAACTGTCTATGAAGCCTCTAAACAACTAAGATGGATGTTGGGACAAACCCCACAATATCCTAA
>NW_006238944.1:2153296-2153435 GCF_000226075.1 Solanum tuberosum | reverse complement strand
ATATAGAACCTACTTAACTTAGTGGATCCACTAGCTTAACCTATGTGATCATCTAAAAAGCATGACCCATTAATACACATGATGGCTACATGGTTCCTATGGAGAGTTGAGTTAATATGAACTCGCGTCCCCAATTCGA
>NW_006238944.1:2122503-2153214 GCF_000226075.1 Solanum tuberosum | reverse complement strand
TAAAGGCTCTCTTGGAATCGATGCTCCCTTTTCTGAAAACTAACCCAAAGGCTCTTTTGGAAATCATAGTTCCTTTCTCAAATGTGAAAATATTTATGGACTCTTTGGGAATACTTAGTTCCCTTATAGCTTTTTGAGAAATGAACTCAACTCTTTACTCTTTGCTTAACTTGAAACTTGAGCCTTAAAACGAGAGTTTAAACATTAATAAAGACTCTTGAAAACTTTAAGAAACTTTGCTTTGACTTGCTTCTTAACTTCTAGACTTGACTCTTAACTTCTTTGACTTTGATCTTAACTTTCTTTGAATTGGATTATGGAATCAAGGTTCATGATCTCATGTTTATGGATGATTTCATGATGTTTAGATGTACCGTAGAGTGTTGGAATCAACTAGAAAACATAGGTACATCGCTTAGAAACTAGTACGAAAAGATGGGGGGGAAATGGGGTGAACTGGCGTCCTTGTGCGCTCTGAGATGCGTGGGGCGCCAGGCCCCAAACTTTAGAGAAGTCTGTGGGGGGCGCTGGCTGGCGCGGCTCCCCAATGCCAAAACTTCAGATGTTGCTTTGGGGCGCGCTGGCTGGCGCGGCGCCCCATCCCCGATGCCCAGGTTTTCTTAATTTTTCATCTCTAAACCCTCAAATCTTCCCTAGTTCTTTTCCCCAACTACTTAGGATCAATTGTACCCTCAATACACAACCAATCTAACTTGAAAAACATCCCGGAACATGAATCAACTCAACCCCCAAGCATCAACAACTCAACCAACAAGAATTCAACAATATTCTTCAAGACTTCTCTTTCTAAACATTCAAACAACTCCAAATCGCTAAATTGAAATAAGTTGGTGTGTGGGTGAACTAAACCAACACGAAAAGATCTCACATACCTTAATAGGGATCACCCCCGACGAATTCCACTCACAAGCTTGGATGATCTTGACGAATTCCTGCCTTTTTCTCCCATTCTTTCTTCCTTTCTCTCTTCTCCAAGCCCTAAGCGTTCTGTAATTTTTCTAAAACTGAACTAAGTTCTGTTTTTACCCCCAATAAATCCCTAAAAACGAATTAGGAAATTAATTAGAAAAAGACTACCTTGCCCTTCCCTAAATCCGGATTGGGACTTTCCTCAATCCAACAGCCCAACATTCGAAAGGCATATCTCACTCATACGCTATCAAAATCGTGCAAACTCGGCGGCGTTGGAAAGATCTTCCCAAGGGCTTCCTAACCATATCAAGAACTACTCCTAACTCATCCTGATCTAGGAGTTATGGTCATTTTAAAATGACCAAAACTCACTTTATTAACTTCGATAAAAATTTCCAGATTCCCACATGCTTTCCAAAAATGAATCTTTTCAGATTTTAAACTCTTTCTAGTCGTTTCTAGGTGCGAGATGTTACACTCTCCTATGCTATTTGTGTGAAAGAAAGATGGTCCTCTTAGAATGTGTTTTGACTACCATTAGTTGAACAAGGTCATCATAAATAATAAGTCCCCTCTCCCAAAATTCAGAAAGTTACAGGTGTAGTTTACTGAGTACCAGTTTTCACCGAAAGTGGAGCCTATTTTTCTGGACATTTTCTATTTCTTTGGTGCAGATATATATATTTATATTCTTATAACTGCTTGAGCCAAATTTTTACCATAGGAGAGAAAAATATTTTTTGTCCTCGTTCCTTCATCATTTCGAGTTCTTAAGCGGACTTGATTGCACTTTACCTTCTACATAGTGAATTTGCTCGTCGTTACTCGTGATTTTTCCCGACTTGGGTTTTCCACATTAAATTGTGTGTCATTTGTTGTGTTTTAAGATTTATTTCTCGATTATTGACATCTTTCTTGTTTTTGATACATGTTATTTCCTAACAAGTGGTATCTGAGCATGGTTCAAGCATGTCTACTACCAAGTTTGATATCGAGAAATTTGATGGAAAAATTAGCTTTAGTATGTGGAAGATCCAGATGAAGGATGTTCTCACTAACAATGGTTTGAAGAAGGCTTTAGCAGGAAAGTCAAAGAAGCCCGACTCTATGAACGACGAACAGTGGGAGGAGTTGGATGAACATGCACTTTCTTCAATTCAACTTAGTCTTTCCAAATAGGTTTTGTGGGAGGTTATTTGTGAGACTACTGCTCCCATATGAGTCTCTCCATATGACCAAAAGTCTTGCCCATAAACTCTATCTCAAAGAGCATTTGCACACTCTTCGTATGTTTGAAGGTTCGTCCATCCAATCTCATCATTATGCATACAATTCAATTATAATAGATCTGGAAAATTTAGAAGTTAAAATTAAGGATGAGGACAAGGTTGTGTTGTTAATTGTCTCTTTGTCATCTACCTATAAACACTTCAAGGAGATTATGTTATATAGAAATAATGAATCTTTTTCCTATGAAGATGTTAAATCAAATTTGTTGTCCAAAGAGAAATTTGATCTTGACGTTCATTCTGAGGATAAATGTGAGGGCTTGTTTGTTAGAGGTAGATCACATGACAAAGACAGTACATCTAAAAAGAAGTTCAGATCTAAATCTAAAAGGCATAATTTCAGCAAGAAATGTCACTACAACAAGAAATCAGGGCATGATATTTCTGAGTACTATAAATTAAAAAAGTAAAAAAGAGAGGGAACAAAATATCAAAAAGATGCAGAAAGTTGCTGAATCCGGAGTTGTTGAAAGTGTTTCTGAAGGTGATGTTTTGTTGGTTGTCTCTGTTGATAAAAGAAACTCATCTGAATGGATTTTTTATACTGGATGTACATATCATATGTTTCCTCATAAGAACTGATTTTCAACATATGATAAAGTTGAACGTGGCGTTGTCCTAATGGGAAATGATGCCCAATGCAAAGTTGTTGGAATTGGTATTGTACAAATTAGAACCCATGATGGTCTTATCAGGACCTTGAATAACGTTCATTATATTCTCTGCGATGTAAATATTCAGCTGAAGGTGGAGTCTCAAATTTTCACACTTCGGAGAATCCTACAGAGATGCTTACTAAGCCACTTCTCATTGCTAAGTTCAAATATTTTTTGAACTTTGTTGGTGTTTACAATAATTGATTGCCCTTTGGGGCCCTTATGGTAATGACGAACATCTATTAAATTTGAGCCAAGGTGGAGATTGTTAGAATTGCCTCAAATTCTTTTTTTTCCCGCTGATTCTGCCTCTTCATGTCAGCATGTTTCACCTTGTCTTGGTACTTTCGCAATTTCAGGAAAGCTGGACTGATCATGGGATTATGTTGTAGTTTACTAAGCACCAATTTTCACTTGAAGTGGAGCTTAGTTTTCTGGACATTTTCTATTTCTTTGGTGCATATATATATTTATATTCTTATAACTGCTTGAGGCAGATTTGTACCATAGGAGAAAAAAAATCTTCTTTGTCCTCTCATTCCTTCATCATTTTGAGTTCTTAAGGACTTGATTGTACTCTACCTTCTACATAGTGAATTTGCTCACCATTATCCGTGATTTTTTCTGACTTGAGTTTTCCACGTTAAATTGTGTGTCATTTGTTGTGTTTCCAGATTTATTACTCGATTTCTTACATCTTTCTCATTTTTTATACATGTTATTTCCTAACAATTACTAGAAAAAATTAATTTTAGTAAGTGCACAATTTTGAGCTTGAATTTGATTGGTGTTGTATTTAAAACGTAGTTGAATACTTAGAAAAAGAAAATTTGATTTAAAATGTTGAACACCATTGAAGCTCGGATGAAATTCTTATGGAGATGTCAAAATTTTTATATATAACTTGTTGCTTATTTTGAAGTGGGTGATTTAGATTATTGTTCTTGGCATCATTGTGAAGTTGTATTTTAATTTTAGTGGATTTGAAAGATGGATTAAGGTGACTTCAATCTATTTTATAGTTGGGTTCAATAAAGAAGATGAACAATAATATGAAGAACAAATTAGATTTAGAATAATTAATAAAAATGAAAATCAAGATTTTTTCCCCCTTAGTTTAATGGGATTGTAGGTGGGGCTGGTATCGGGTTATTAGATGGATCCGAATTGTGTTGAAATTTAATTAATTTAGGTTAATTATAAAATACACCAATGAAATTGTGCCACGTAATAAATGAGAAAATTAATTCTATTGTTAAATGTACCTGTCAAAAATAAGGGTATTTCAGGGCCTGACGTCAAGAACATTTTAAAGTCGAAAGGTAAACGAAAGATATTTTTATATCAAATCTGATAGTTAAAAAATATTTTAGACTTTTTTCCGTTTAATAATTATATGTTTTGTTTTATTTTCATAAAGATTTGGCTCTTAGGGTGGGGAGTAGATTCATTTCTAAACAATAAGAAGTTACACTTCTCTAAGCCAATATGAGTTAATATGTTCAAGTAAGACACTGCAATTTAAAATGATTAAAAAAAGTATTTTTTTAATATTGCTTGCACATCGCATGAAATAAAATTCAGAAGTGAAGCAAAGGATTTAACTTTATGGGTTGTTTGGTAGCTTGATAGAGTTATGCAAGTATTAGTAATGTGGGTATTAGTTATATAAGTATTAGTAATGTGGGTATTAGTTATGCAGGTATTAGTAATGTGGGTATTAGTTATATAAGTATTAGTAATGTGGGTATTAGTTATATAAGTATTAGTAATGTGGGTATTAGTTATATAAGTATTAGTAATGTGGGTATTAGTTATATAAGTATTAGTAATGTGGGTATTAGTTATATAAGTATTAGTAATGTGGGTATTAGTTATATAAGTATTAGTAATGTGGGTATTAGTTATATAAGTATTAGTAATGTGGGTATTAGTTATATAAGTATTAGTAATGTGGGTATTAGTTATATAAGTATTAGTAATGTGGGTATTAGTTATATAAGTATTAGTAATGTGGGTATTAGTTATATAAGTATTAGTAATGTGGGTATTAGTTATATAAGTATTAGTAATGTGGGTATTAGTTATATAAGTATTAGTAATGTGGGTATTAGTTATATAAGTATTAGTAATGTGGGTATTAGTTATATAAGTATTAGTAATGTGGGTATTAGTTATATAAGTATTAGTAATGTGGGTATTAGTTATGCAGGTATTAGTAACGTAGGTATTAGTTATACAAGTATTAGTTATACAAATATTAGCTATGAAGGATTTAGTTATGCAGAGTTTAGTTATGCATAAATTATTCCTTTGAATGATTTTTTATATTAAAAATTAGTAAAGATTATATATTTTTTAAATCAAAACATTTCTTTACAATTATACATTTTCCTTCTTTAACTTTGTATTTTTCCTTCTTTTAACTTTGTATTTAAATTAAAACATTTCTTTAATTATGTAGATGAAGAAAGTAGTCAAGTGAAGTGATAAGGGTAATATTGTCATTTTAACTTTTTATCCATGTATTAACTATACACGTATGAATTATTCCATCTTCTACTCCGCATAAATAATACACAAATTTCCTCATAACTTATACATTATTAGTTATGCGAATTTCAAAATTGTCAATCAAACGTTGTATTAATTTTATACATGAATAATTTATTTTTTATCCACCTACCAAACGGCATATTAATTATATACATGAATAATCCACCTACTAAATATCATATTAATTATATATATGAATAACTTTTTTCTTATCCACCTACCAAGTGTCGTATAAGTTATATGGGCTCTAATACATGGATAAGACTTGTTTTATACAGCTATCAAACGACCCTGAGTTTTGAATTTTACAAAGATGACTTTAAGTGATAATAATTCGATCGTAAATTTAATATTTTCTACCTATTTAATGAATTTATTAACAAAAATACATTATTTAGGTAGAATTTGAGTTTAAAGCTGGTGTGTCGACTATGGTCAGTACCCTAAAATGGCATTTAATATCAAATGAATAAGTAAAAAGGTCCACCCCTAGGTTTTACCTAAGTTAAAATTTCTTCCTAACTCTAAGCACCTTGTAATGCACATAGGCCGGAAATTTTGGTCTAACAAATTTAATAAACACTTTAAACATAGAAATTTTAATGTGAACCTAATTTTTCCAGCTTGTACAGCAAAATGAAATTACTTTTTCAATCAAGAATTCAAATATTTCTACTTCTAGTGACTCTACACATTAGTTCATTCATAGAATTAATCAATATTAGCTGTCAATGCAGGTTAATTGCATAGTATTGTAGTTATAAGTTGATCAACCATTAATTACAGTCACATGGTTATTCACCTAATACGTTATGTTGGGTATATAGCCAAAGAATTCAACACTAGCTAGATTATTTCATGTGCTATATTGACCCTTCTTGGCAAAAGGTGGTAATAATTTTGCATGAAAATTATTTTTCAAACAATATATTCATTCAGTCATATATGGTTTTTTCTAGCCATACTTAAATTCTTCTCAATTACTCTTTCTGTTTTATATTACCTGACTTATGTTGACTTGGCACAATTCATAAAAAAACTTTTATTAGGGGTGCATATTACTAAATTAACCCTACTATTGATGTTTTAGAACTCTAAATTTGACTATTTTTACTCTATACAATTATTTAATACTAAAGATAATAGGTAGAAAAAGTAACAAAACTCTATTAATTTACTAAAATAGACAAGTACTAAAATAAAATTGAGGGAATAGACATATATTGTATTCCTTTACTGCAAAAGCTCTACTCCCTCATTTTCTTTTTACTTGTCCTTTATATTAAGATAATATTTTTTTTCTATCCACTTGTCTTATTTAACAAATTAAGAGTGGATTAATTTTTTATTCAATTGTTACCGTTATCATTAAATAACATTTTTAAAATTTATTGAAATACTAATCAAATTTTGATTTCTAAAGCATAGTTAATAAGAAAAATTTACTCCTCTAAATCATATTAAGTGGTATTTTATCTTTTTATTTTGGTAAAAAATAAGTGATGTTTCACATAATCAAGAAGTATTAATTATATCTTCCATATTAACCCCTATATAGATAAGCGGTTATTTATGTAATTAACCAACAACAACAACAATATACCTAGGTCTCAGTATAGTCCCATAAGTGGAAAGAATGGTAGAGTGTACACAGACTTTATCCCCTATCTTCACGGCCCGTTGGGTTGAGTCGTGACAAATTGGTATCAGAGCCCAAGTTTCTGGTCGCCCAGTACAAGAGCAAATATCGAATAGGGTCTTGAGGATGAGTGTGTTGACGTCCACATTAAATCTTCAGGGAGCTATGAAGCATTCTGGGAAGTTGTTTCATTTCTTCACTCCTTTCGTGTGACATGTCGCCTGTGATATGGATTGAGTATAATTGGTATATCTGGATTCCAATTAGTATCTTAACAAAGTAAATTAGATATCGTTACCGCTACTGAAGGGGCACAAGCAATGAAAGTTGGAACCGAAAAGATTACAATTGGTATCTGACCTCAAGGGTCATATTAATGCATGTACGGTCTGTTAGTGAACATTCATGATGCGAGTAAAATGTAAGGAACCTATTAAATAAGTGATAGAGCTTACTGATTGTTATTATGTGCATGTAATTGCCTGAACTTCTGTGGAATCATGACTGAAAAGTCATACCTTGATTTTGTCATAGAATAGTGATAAATTATTATGTGATGAACTGAACATTCTTTGGTAATATTTTTGTATGGATTTATCGTTGATAAAAATGATAAAGGGAAAGGCTATCCTCGTACGATGGCAGGAATGTGATACGATGCACAAGTTTTGGTGTAAGTCAAAAATAGTTTTATGATCATGTGGTACTAAGTTCTTAACCATGTTTTGTTGGGTATGATCTTGGTATTTCATTCAAGCCATTATGTAAAGCATGTATTATACTTGTCTGAAAATGATCTAGGGGTTATTTTAGAAGCATGGTTGCATTCCAAAGTTAGTATTATAATGGGAATAGGGGAAATTTGCATAATTTTTAAATTTTAGGTTAACCTCGTCGGGGCCGCCATAGAGGGATTGGCCCGTTATAGCGCTATTGCTATAGCAGAAATTTTTCTGCTATAGCGGTGTGTCAACTATTATAGCGGGCAAGGCGGGACAAAATCTCTGCCCTATTTTCTCATGTTTTGCCTTTCATTCTCGGGACATTTAAATTTGATCTTTCAAGTTCATACCAATACAGAAACAATAGAAATATATCAAAAACAACCTTCGCATTCATCATCGGTGATTAACTAGTTAAAAATAATCATGTGTGCTAAGAAAACGGAAAGTAAGGAAAAGATATCTTACATGCCCAAATGGTAAAACCCAAAACAAGTTTAATTATATATATATATATATATATATATATATCCCAAAGATGGGGTACCCACCTACCCCACACCTCTCTCAGGAATGGAAACTCCCAAAAGTCCTCCGATGTGAGCGGGGGAACCTCCTTCTTAGAGACAACGCAGGTGAACATGACATTAACAATCTTCTACATTCTAGATAGTAGGCAGTCCCGCTCAATGTTCTTCCTCCTATCCCAAGCCAGATCCATGCAGAGTGTTGCATACTCCTGAGCGGAGGGAGGTTGGAGGTAGCTTCGGTATTGGCGCCTCGCACGGACCTCCTAAAGATAGCCAGATCGTCCTCCACGCGGTTGCCAGAGACTGTGTTTTGGGTATGGGAAGGAGGGGCATCATCCTCAGTATCATTGTCATTCTCTTTATCCGAACCTACGACAGCCTGACTGCTCTCCGCCTAACCTACTCTCTTTCTCTTATGCTCTATAGAAGGTAGCTTCCTCACCAGTACGGAGTTTAATTGGGGGCCAATATATTCTACCCTGCCAGTATCATCCTTACGTACCCCTACCGTCTGCAAAGTTGGGACACTAGCCTGGGGAGAAAAGGGCCATTCTTGTTACCCCTGTAGAAGTCCTTCCATTCGAACACTATTTATGCTCTCATATTTAGTTGGATCTCCCTGATTGCACATGTCACCACAAGATCTCGGGGATAAGTCACATCGCTAAGATTGCATGATGGATGAATTCTCCGGCCTACTAGTGCCAGCTACCTTAGGGATTCTGCAGAAAAGTAAGCACTAGTAATACCCTAAGTAGTGGGACAATACACCTTACCCCCGTACTCCTCATTGACCAGTGAATTCCATAGCCATCTCATATTTATCCACTCTATATTGGCCTTGTATGCATCTTTGGGAACATCTGCTACCTCTAAATCAAATTCACCGCCTAGACTTCCACGGGGATCTCTACCCCTTGGATGCGGAAGGTAAGGTGGGGGGATCCCAAAGAACAGTCGGGAGTAGGGCATAAAACTCCCTCAACCATCCTGAGTAAACAGCATGGAAAGACTCAACTAGTGGACCTCAGCTGTACTTATGGATCTGATTATAGAAAGCACTCACCTTCTCCGCCACAACCCGTATACGAAAAGACCCCTCCAAGAAAAAAACACATCCTTCATTAATCCATATATCTCTCCCAACTAGCTTTGTTAGAAAACCTCTCATTTGGTTCCTGGTTGGCATCAATTAGACTATTAAACTTGTGAAATATGTGAACCGTTGGATTAGAACTCATAAAAATTCATAGGAACAACATTCAGAAAAAAAATCCATATTTGGACCATATTGGAAGACTACTGCCTGCAGCATTCCTCTATGGTTGGGCCGCTACAGAAAACGTTATCTCGCTATAGGGACCTTCATCGTCCCCGACCTTCAAGGGGAGAGTCAATGGCACCCATTGGCCCAAAATTTATGTTTTATCAATTTTATTACAGATCAGTGTTCCTAAAGTACTTTGCTATCAAAATATGCAAGAATTTGAGCATGCTAACTCCTAAATCATGTTTGAATCTATATATCTAACAAAGACAATCCTTCAATTTCCCCTACCATTTCGAAATCATTTTCGATCCTATATTTCAAAATCCTTACTCTTAGAATGTTGTAGTAGCATTTAAACATAAAATGAATCCCCAATGCTTCAACAATTTCAACAATCAAGAGAAAATATTTCAACAATTCGAAAAACCAATCCAACTTTATTCTAGTCAATCGATCTCTAGCATGCTCAATTAGTATGTGTAAAATGAATAAAGGAGAATAGAAAACGTGATAATTACCTTAGTTTTAATGTTCAAGATGGAGTGATCGGGAGAGAGGGAAGTGAGTTTAAGAGAGTGAAAGAGAGAAATAGGAAAAAAACTCATTCCTTTCCCTTTTATTCCAAATTTTGATCAGCATTAAGCCATTATAGCGGCTGGCAATCACTATAGCGGTGCCGCTATATCATCATTATACCCACTATAACAGGGTTCAGTTCAATGGATGAGGGAGATTTTTTGTTGTAGTGTGCATCTGCAGAAAAGTAAGCACTATTAACGACCTAATATGTCGTTATCCAAAAGACACCTCATGCAGAGTCTCAAATTTTTTTGAAATACGGTGTCAATTTAACAATTGAGGCACGACAAAAATTTAGAATTTGAAATACCTTATCGTAGTATTTTATATGCATTATTTTCATGAGTAAATTATATTACAAGTTTTAATGCATTATTTCAAAAAGAGTTTCAAGAAAGTATAATTTGCTGCAAGTGCATAATTTCCTAAAGAAAACATAGTCATTTTTCATATAAAGTACATTTCAGCTTTGAGAAAATATAGTAAGATTTTACAACAAAATTCCATTCAAAGGAACTATTTTGAGAAAAGTCTCATTTAAGGCAAACAAACAGATAGTTTATCCATTTATGATCGACCATATCAGTATATGGGAGACTATTTAGCACCGAAAAAACACGAGTTTCAAATAATCCAAGTTTCAAAACTACATTGCCACCGTAGGATAAAAGTCGTCCGCCAGTTGAGATCGACAAATTTAGCCAATGGGCTCAGTTAGTGGATCCACATCAAACATACAAGTTCTATATCCTAGCAAGGTACATGACATCCCTACCAACTATATTATACGTTGGACACCATATCTCACATGGTGTATGTCGGTTTGTAAGAAACTCTTCACTTTAAAGATTTTATATATATATTATACTTTGAACTGGTATTACTATTTATGCAATTATAGATATGGTGATTTCTCAAATTTACAGTGTTCGACATGTGTTCAGCTCAAAGTCATAGGTACAAATTTATATTAGGTGATAAAAGGGCATTAACAATATTTGCACATTATTTTACGTATTTCTCTTCTGAATTTTCACATATTCAGCTATCATGTTTCAGTTAGTCAATGTTAGAACATGTCCCTTTCAGTTGAAAATCTTATTTTATACTATTCATTTACCTAATTTCAATATATCTTTAGAGTCATTCTTCAGCTCAGTATGTTCAATTTCATCCACTTATTTTATTTAGTTATTTTGCATACAGTACATTTGTAATGACATGTTCCCATCATTATAGAAAAGTCAACGGAGAAAATTTTTTAGCCGGAAAACTTTTTCATAGTAACTTAGGATTTCCCAACCTAGTCCAGATTTGGACGAAATCGGAGTTAGTAAGGTCTAGGGAAATTTGGTAACAAGTGGATGATCTAATTATGATTTTGATCACATCAGTAGATAGATAAGACGTTAAGGAACCCGTACGACTTTATGGAATTGAATTAGGGTGAGTAGAACTTCTGAAACTAATCTTAGCGTGAACGGGTAGTTTCTGAGTGTCGTTGGTTGAAAGTGTGTTGTGAAATAGGGGTATTGGAATTATTAAATTTGCTCACTTTCCGTGCAAGCCTCTATGGCAGGAATTTGTGCCGCCAGGGCAGGGCCGTTGTAGCGGGGTGAGTACCGTTGTGGCGGGACAGACGCAACTAAAGTCAAAAATAGACCCCAACAATATTTTATTCTGCACTTTTTGACTTTGAGAGCTAGGACACGACCCCATGTGCTTTCTTGACGGTTTTTCACTATTCTTCAGGCTAAAGGTAAGATTTTAACTCCCTGAATCTATTTTTTCGATCCGTAGAACATAGTCTAATGGGTAATTATCGATGGGGGAGGGTTTTGATCTAGGAATTATGGTGGAAAAGGCCCTAATCTGAGTATGGGGATCAGCGACTTGACCTGGGATTGATATTATTGATATAATCTGGGTAATTAGGTGTTGTTTATTGATCCTCGCATTATGGTGATTGTTTGTAGACCAAGAACAGGCGGAACGAATTCGGAAAGGGAAGAATCAAGTTTCTTAGGGGATTTAAGCTTTGTTTGAGGTAGGTGATGATTGTGATTTCATGTTGTGTGATGTATGTTTATTTTTGCTTCATTATAATACGTGTATGTATGTGAATGTTGCATTATTGATCACACTAATTGTAAATGAGAATAGATGAATGATGAATGATGAATGCCATGAATCATGACTTGATTGTATGATTTGAGAATATACGTGTAATTGTGATTGTGGCTTGTTGAAGGGATCAGGTGTTGCGCTCCGACACACTAACTTGGATCGGTCGCCACGTTCCGGCATAAACATGGGATCGGTTGCCATGTTCTGACATAAACATTGGATCAGGTACCACGTATCGGTACACTAACAATATGGGTTTGGGTTCCATGAGAGGACCATTGGCTTGACATAACTATATATCTTGAGAATTGTGAAATTAATCGTTGTTCGTAATTGATATTAATATTGTATATGTTTGGTGTATGCATGTTATTATTATGTCTTATTGACTTATGTATGTTGCACTTATTGGGATAGCCGCGTGATCCTACCAGTACACTGTAGTTGTGTACTGATACTGCACTTGCTCTTTCTTTTGTTGAGTACAGGGCATCTTCAGGTGGCTATTGACAGACCTCGTCTAGAAGATTAGTGACCGTTTCGAATTCAAGGGTGAGTCAGTTCTTCCAGGCTGCCATGAGTTCTCTTTCTGTTTATGTCCACATTTCAGACTTAGACTAGTTCGTTAGATTTATTATGTTTAGTATGGGGTTGCACCCTTTCTTATTTAGACTTATGGTTTAAACTTAGATGTTTTGGTACATTGACTTTCAGGTTCTAGGTATTATTCCGCATTTGTTTTGAGTTGTTAGACCTTCGTTTGGAGTTTATGGGAACTCTATTTCTTTCTTTAGCATTTAAATTTGCTTCTGTAACCTTAAATACTTTAGTAATTTGATTAAGTTGGTTAGCTAATTAGTATGAATGGTTCTCCCACCGTAGGGTTAGTGTGGGTGTTACTCACGACGGTCTGGGTCATGACAAAGTTGGTATCAGAGCCTAGGTTTGTTGATCTCAATGTACCAAAATGAGTCTAGTAGAGTCTTGCGAAACGGTACAGAAATGTCTATACTTCTCTTCGAGAGGCTATAGGACTTTGGAATATCTTTATGTTTTCTCTTGTCTCCTTTCGTGCTATAACTTGATTCAAATTGGTATCTAACCTTTTTCACTCTTTTGTCTGCAGATGGTTAACAATAAGTTCAACAGCGTCAGGCCTGTAGCTCACGTCAACGCGATAGTTGAGGAATTCACAGCATGAGGTTGCGGTCGAGGCAGGGGTAGGGGAAGATATATGGGAAGAGGCCAAGGAAGAGTGGGGCCTACTAGGGATGGAGCATCAATTAAGAATGCTCCCATAAATGAGGCCCCTCGTGCGCATCATGTAGAGGTTGAGGAGAATATAGAGGTTGAGAATGAGGAGAATGTTGGACAAGAGGAAGAGGTGCAGGCTGAGACTAACAGATTATGTTATTCTTGAAAGGATTGGTTGGTTGTGGAGTGCTTCCCTCTGTTCAAGCAACTCAAGCTCCCACTAATCCCTCTATTGCTATCATTGTCCCCAAGATGGGTGGAAATGTTTTCTTTCGTCCTTTGTTGGGTCCCGTTATGACTGGTAATGAGCATGAGATGTTGACTAAGTTCTTGAAACTTAACCCCGGTGTTCCATGGTTCTGAGAGTGAGGACGTCTATGAGTTCATCCTAGATTGTTATAAGAGGCTTCATAAGTTGGGAATTTTCCATCAGCATGGAGTAGAGTTTGTGACTTTCCAACTTCAGGGAGAGGCCAAGCAATGGTGGAGAGCTTATGTGGAATGCAGATCTTCAGTTTTACCCCCACTTACTTGGACCCAATTTCATGCTCTGTTCTTAGAGAAGTATATGCCTCGGACTTTGAGAGATCACAAGAAGGATGAGTTCATGAATTTGGAGCAAGGTGGTATGTCTGTGGCTGCTTATGAGGCCAAGTTCCATACCTGTCTAGTTATGATACGCAATTGGTGACTACTGAGGAAGAGAGGATCCGTCTATTTGTTAAAAGGCTTAATTCTAACTTGCAGGTATTTTCTGTTCATATGACCTTTGCAGGAAAAAGCTTCAATGAGTTAGCAGATTTTGTGATGAAAGTGGAAGAGGTGAAGCGAGACGGTCAGGCTAAGGCATTGGCTAAGAAAGCCAAAAATTCAGGCAACTTTCAGGGATCTTACTCTAGAGGTTCAGGAAGGCCAACACTTGCAGCCCGGCAAATTCAGTCTGATATGCCCGCTTCTACAGGTAATTACTCCTGAACTCCACCTCATAATTTGATTCAGGATAGCCAGGGAGCCACACCTTCGGTGGCCAGTATGCCATCTTTTGATCGTATATGTTACAACTGTGGATAACCTGGGCATATGAGGAGAGATTGTCCCTACCCGCGCATGATAGATTTTGCACAGCAGCAGTCTAGAGCAGTGGTACCCGGGAGAAATGGTAATAATAGTCGATGGTGTCCATAAGGTGGGCGAGGAGGAAATCAGTGCGGTCGTGAAAGTAGAGAAAATGGTAACACAGGCAGGGGTACCATGCAGCCAGGCAGGGAAGTCACCCGTCGCGATGATAGGGCGCAGTGTTATGCCTTTTCGGGCAAGACCGAGGCAGAGGCATCTGACGCAGTGATCACTGGTACTATTCTTGTCTGTGACCGGATGGCTAATGTGTTATTTGATCCGATTTCTACTTACTCATATGTATCTGTGCGATTTGCCTCAAAATTTGCTATGATTTGTGATATACTTGATGCCCCCATCCATGTTTCTACCCCGGTTGGAGAGTCTATCATAGTCACCCATCTCTATCGTGCTTATCCTATTTTGTTTATGGGTTTTCAGACTTGGGCTGATTTGGTGATTTTGGATATGACTGACTTTGATATAATCTTAGGCATGACTTGGTTGTCCCCCTATTATGTTGTGCTTAATTGTAATACAAAGTCTGTAACTCTAGAAATTCCGGGAAGGAAAAACTTAAAGTGGGAAGGGGTGTACAATCCTAAGCAAACCAAGATCATATCCTCCATTCGGGCTAGGAAATTGGTAGGGCAGGGTTGTTTGGCTTATTTAGCTCATATTCGGGATGTTGAGGTTGAGTTTCCATCTATTGAGTCTATCAATGTGGTGTCAGAATTTAGAGAAATGTTTCTTACTTATTTGCCTGGTATGCCTCCGGATAGAGTTATAGATTTCTGCATTGATTTAGAACTTGGTACCCGCCCCATTTCTATCACTCCATATCGCATGGCCCCGGCAGAATTAAGAGAGCTTAAGGCTCAAATCCAAGAACTTCTTGATAAAGGATTTATTCGTCCTAGTGCTTCCCTATGGGGTATTCCAATTTTGTTTGTTAAGAAAAAGGATGGTAGTATGAGGATATGTATAGATTACCGGCAATTGAATAGGGTCACCATTCGAAACAAGTACCCATTGCCGCGAATAGATGATCTTTTTGACCAATTACAAGGTGCATCAGTTTTCTCTAAAATTGATCTAAGGTCTGGTTACCATCAGTTAAAGATTAGGCCTGAGGATGTGTCCAAGACGGCGTTTAGAACCCATTATGGGCACTATGAGTTCCTAGTTATATCTTTTGGTTTGACTAATGTGCCTGCAGCTTTCATGAGTTTGATGAATGGGGTGTCCAAACCTTTTTTTGACTCATTTGTTATAGTTTTTATTGATGACATTTTGGCCTATTCAAAAAGTGAGGAAGAGCATGCCGACCATCTTCATATTGTTCTGGGTGTTCTTGGGAAACAAATATTGTATGCAAAATTTTCTAAGTGTGAATTTTGGTTGACTTCGGTTGCATTTTTGGGGAATGTAGTTTCGAAATAAGAGGTAATGGTAGATCCTCAAAAGATTGAGGCGGTTAAGAATTGGATTCGGCCTAACTCGATGACGAAAGTTATGAGTTTTGTGGGGCTCGCTAGCTACTATCGTCGATTTGTGAAAAACATTGCTTCTATTACCACACATCCAACAAATTTGACTAAAAGGGAGGTACTATATGAATGCTAAAAATGTGAGGAGAGCTTCCAAAAGCTCAAGACTCTTTTGACCACCGCACCTATTCTAGCATTACCAGTTGAAGGTAAAGATTTTATTATTTACTGTTATGCTTCACATTCTAGATTAGGTGTTGTGTTGATGAAGGATAAGAATGTTATAGCTTATGCATCGCGTCAATTAAAGGTTCATGAAAGGAATTACCCAACACATGATTTGGAGTTGGAAGCGGTAGTGTTCGCTCTTAAGATCTGGCAGCATTACCTATATAGTGTTAAGTGTGAGGTGCTTACAGATCATCGTAGTTTGCAGCATGTGTTCACTCAAAAGGATCTGAATCTGAGACAACGAAGGTGGATGGAGTTACTCAAGGATTATGATGTGACCATTAAATATTATCTGGGTAAGGCTAATATAGTGGCAGACGCTTTGAGTCGAAAAGCGGTGAGTATGGGTAGTATAGGTTGCTTGAGTGTATCCAAGCGACCTTTGTCTAAGGAAATCCAGACCTTGGAGTCTAAGTTCGTGAAGTTAGGCATCTCAGAGAAAGGTGGGGTGTTAGCTAGCATTGAAGTAAGGGTCACGTTCATTAAAGAGATCAACGCCAAACAGTTTGAGGAAGAAAATTTGAATGAACTTAAGAAAAAAACGGTGATTGGTAAGGCACAAGACACCACTCTTGACACGGAGGGTGTGCTCAGTTTTAAAGGAAGGATTTGTGTTCCTCGAGTTGATGACTTGATTCAGAAATTATTGACAGAATCTCATCGTTCGTGATATTCCATTCATCCAGGTATGACCAAGATGTACCAAGATTTGAAGCGAATTTATTAGTGGTCGGGCATGAAGAAGGATATAGCGGAGTTTATGGCCAAGTGTCAAAATTGCCAACAAGTAAAATATGAGCGTCAAAGGCCTGCAGGTTTGCTTCAGAGAATGTCAATTCCGAAATGGAAATAGGAAAGAATAGCCATGGATTTTGTGGTTGGTCTTCCCAAGACTTTGCGGAAGTTTGATTCTATTTGGGTAGTGGTTGGCAGATTGACTAAGTCAACCCATTTTATTCTGGTAAGAATAGATTATAATGCTAAACAATTGGCTAAGGTTTATGTGAAAGAGATAGTGAGGTTTCATGGGGTGCCCTTTTCTATCATCTCAGACCGTGGTACCCAATTCACATCCAAGCTTTGGAGGAAGTTACGTTATGAATTGGGCACACAACTCACTTTTAGTACCGCTTTCCTTCCACAGACAGACGGGCAGTCAAAGAGGACTATTCAAGTGTTAGAAGACATGCTGAGGGCATGTGTGATTGATTTTGGGGGGCATTAGGATAAGTTCTTACCTTTGTGTGGCTTCTCCTATAATAATAGTTATCACTCCAGCATTGATATGGCACCATTTGAGGCACTCTATGGGAGGGGATGTAGATCACCCATAGGATGGTTTGAGGTTGGAGATGTGAAACCTTTGGGGGTTGATTTAGTGAAGGATGCTCAAGATAAAGTGAGGGGGATCCAAGCTAAGCTTTTAGCGGCCCAGAGTAGACAGAAAAAGTATGCAAACCAAAAGGTAAGAGCTATGGCATTTCACACTGGTGAGAATGTTCTTCTTAAGGTGTCACCCATGAAAGGGGTTATGAGATTTGGCAAGAAGGCAAGCTAATTCTGCGATACATTGGTCCCTTTGAGATTCTTGAATGTGTAGGGCCAGTGGCTAATAGATTGGCTTTACCTCCTAACTTATCGGGAGTTCATCCGGTATTTCATGTGTCCATGTTGAAGAGATATCATGGTGACGGGGATTACATCATAAAATGAGACTCAGTTGTGTTAGACAATGACCATCAATATGAGGAGGAACCGATTGCAATTCTTGATCGTGATGTCCGAAAGCTGAGAACCAAAGAGATTAAGTCCGTGAAAGTTCAATGGAAGCATCGTCCAGTTGAGGAAGCTACTTGGGAAACCGAGAAGGACATGCGAGACAAGTATCCCTAGTTGTTCGTCGATTCAGGTACTACTCCACTCTTACTTTAGCCTATTTTTCCTAAGTCATCACTCGGGGACGAATGATGGATAAATTGGTATCTATTGTAACGACCTGTTCCCGTCGTTTAGAAAAGCCAACGGGGAAAAATTTTGGGTCGAAAAACTTTTTCGTAGTAACTTAGGATTTCCCAACCTAGTTCAGATTTGGACGAAATCAGAGACAGTATGGTCTAGAGAAATATGGTAACAAGTGGATGGTTTAATTATGATTTTGATCACATGAGTAGATAGCTAAGACATTAAGGAACACGTACAACTTTACGGAATTGAATTCAGGTGAGTCAAACTCCTGAAACTGATGTTAGCATGAACGGGTAGTTTCTAAGTGTCGTTGGTTGAAAGTGTGTTGTGAAATGGGGATATTGGAATTATTAAATTTGCTCAGTGTTCCGTGCTAGCCACTATGGCGGAAATTTATGCCGCCAGGGAAGGGTCGTTGTAGCGGGGTGAGTACCGTTGTGGTGGGACAGAAGCGACTTAAGTCGAAAATAAACCCCAAAAATGTTTTATTCTGAACTTTTCGACTTTGAGAGTTAAGAGACGATCCCATGTGCTTTCTTGAAGGTTTTTCACCATTCTTAAGGCTAAAAGTAAGGTTTTAACTCTCCGAATCCATTTTTAGATCCGTAGAACGTAGTCTAATGGGTGATTATCGATGGAGAAGTGTTTTGATCTAGGAATTATGGTGGAAAAAGCCTTAATCTGGGTATGGGGATTAAGGGTTTGACCTAGGATTGATATTATTGATATAATCCGGGTAATTAGGTGTTGTTTATTAATCCTCGCATTATTGTGATTGTTTGTAGACCAAGAACAAGCAGAACGAATTCAAAAAGGAAAGAATCAAGTTTCTTAGGGGATTTAAGCTTTGTTTGAGGTAGGTAATGGTTGTAATTTCATGTTGTGTGATGTATGTTTGTTCTTGATTCATTATAATACGTGTATGTATGCGAATGTTGCATTATTGATCACACTAATTGTAAATGAGAATAGATGAATGATGAATGCCATAAATTATGACTTGATTGTATGATTTGAGAATATACTTGTGATTGTGATTGTGGCTTGTTGAATGGATCGGGTGTTGCGTTCTGCACACTAACTTGGATCGGTTGCCACGTTCCGGCATAAATGATAAGTCCATCATTTGGACTCATTTAAGGCTTCATTTTAATAGAATTAGTGTCCTCAAATGCATATTTTATCTCAATAACTGATGTAACTCCTGAAGTTTCAGGTATTTGGATTTTGAGGCAAAGCATGGACACTACTTGGCAAAAAGGAACAAAATGACTGAAAAGACGAATTTTTATCCTAGTATGTAATTTTAGATGCAACATTTTATTTTTCTAAGTTTCAAGTAGAGAGACCTTTTTCTTAGCTTTTGAAGATTTGAAGACTTCCAATTCCAAGATATTGGAAGTGGGTGTTGAAGATTCTTCATCTTAGACTCGATTGAAGTGAATATAAATCATACCCAGTTGATATTACTTCGATTTGGTATCATTTTCTTCCTTTTTTCTATGTTTAGCTAAAATCTCAATTCTTGGGTGTGATTTTTTTGAATATGGGTTAAATTTCCTGTTGGGTATTGCTTATTGTTAGTCTATTTGTTGTGTAAATGTGATTTCGTTTAGTAGTTGTGTTGGAACTTAACGGGATTGTAGTTGCAAATACGATTTCATCTTAGTAGTTTTGGCTTGCTCGAGAGAAAGGTTTTAAAACTAAGACTACTAAATCGATAGCTGGTGGTTATTGGGTCGTCGTGGATTCAGCTCGAGAGAGTGAATCCTAGGCTTTTTCCCACACATTTAGCGAGAGAGAGTAAATGGGCTAAGGCGGAGGTTGTGCTTAAAAGTGGCAACTCAGTGTTCGAGAGAAACCGAGTTGATTCGGGGTAAGTTGCTCAAGAGAGAATTTATCCCCACTAAAGTCTAGCCTAGTTACAAATGTTCAGCAATTGACTATCAATAGCATTTACCGGATTGTGTAGTTTATCTCATATTCCTATCACATCCCAAGAATCTCATATCCCTATATTCGCATCTTTGTATTTTTGCTGTTTTTATTCATTAATTGAATACAAACCCCCCATTGATAATTGACATTCGTGTTAATTTATCATGTTTTTACTCGATAATGTTTTTAGCTATGGTTAACTCTAGCATATTTGCGCTTAACTCTTAATTCTCAGAAACCGCTCCCTTAGGACTCGACCCCAACCCTTGGTTTGGATATATTACTATTGAATGACCGTTGACACTTGAATGGGAAGTTATGTCTATGATAACGACATTCAATCAAAATGGCGCCGCTGCCGGGGAGTGGTGTTATTTGAGAATTATTAGTAGAGTTGAATTTTTCTTTTGTTAGTCGTAGTTCTACTTACTTAATTTTTAGTTTTATTTTGTTGGTTTGAGCTTCGAAACACAGGAGGTGAGTAGGTCGAGCAGTACTCACGAGCAAATGGAATTTCCTCCATTGGAAGTAATGCTGGTCAGGGATCGCATCCTAACCTTCAAACAATTGGACGGTGAACGGATCCATGAGATATGGGCAAGGTTTAAAGAACTAATAACTCAATGCCCAACTCATGAAAATCCTGATATAGTCCTCCTTGATTGTTTCTACAGAAGTCTTGGTCCCGGAAACAAGGTGTTGGCAGATCAACTCATTCCGGGTGGCATTGCAAAACAGCCATATGCGATAGCAGTCCAACTGCTTAATCATATGGCCGAGAAAAACCAAGAAGTAGAAAAGGACTTCATGATGGCCACACTGATGACTCAAATGGATTAGTTGGCCAAAAAGGTTAGAGAGCTTAACGTCCAGTGCATCAAGAAAGACTGTTATGTCCCTCTGCATGAGCGAAGAAAATCAAAGAATAAGGGGGATGGACAAACTGAAGCAATGTTCACACTTCTTCTCCGGAAAGCAAATACGCAGGACAGGGTACTGGAGGAACTCAGGGAGAACGTATTGATGTTGAACCAAATGTCAACCTACCATGTCATGCTCATCTAGCTACTAGGATCCCAAATGGACCAAGTACTAAATAAGCGCTATAAAGATCCGAAAAAGGGGTTACCTAATGAAATTAAGGCAAACCAGACTAGTGGAACTTGAGCGTGGACTTGCGTCGTGCCACGACGTTAACTAAGGCGCTGTTTGGGAGGCAACCCAAAACCCCTTAAATGCTTTAGTTTTGTTTTTTGTAAATAATGGTGTGTTGATTTTGTAGGTTTGAGTGTGGAAAGTGTTTGAAAAGTGCAGGTTGGCGAACATAAGTCCAGTCAGCGAATCTCCGAGGAGGTCGGCGACGCCGACCTAGACCATCGTTAGACTCAAGAAACTCTCACATCATAGACTATAACAATCGGCGAGCATAGGAAGTTATTGGCTAATCGTCGACTAGGTCGGCGATCCCGATGCAGACCGTCGTTGGGACCCACACACTAACTGGAGGTCCTGTAAAATTCGGCAAGGAAAATAAACACTCGGTGTGTCACCGAGTGGATAGGCGAGCACGACTAACATCGCCGAATGGGCGAAGAACTGGACGGTTTTTCAGGCCAAAGGTTGAAAAGCTTCTAACTCATTCACTTTCCCTCACTTTTTATCTTCCCAAACTCACACCCAAATGCTAGTTCCTATATTTTTGCATTTTTAGTGTTGATTTATGCTCGGAGTTGGATTACATTGCCGCTTAGCATTTCAATATTCTCTTAATCGACACCAAAGGTTGGTTTTCTATGCCCCGAGTTTATTTTATCAAAAATTTTACTCATTTACAATAGCCTGATCTTGTTGAAGTGTTCTAGTCCTGCCTGATAGGATTAGATTGTTTACATGCATGATTTAATTTTATAATCTTGTCCGAGTAGTTGTGACTGTTGAATTCCCATAACTGTATGCCTTAAAATGGATTAAAACTCGAGAGGTTGTGTTTGGGTGTTATGGGTCCTACCTTGATTTCATTAGTGCATGCTTTAATTTTGTTTTCGAACGTTGCAAGGGTTAATTTTGAGATGTGGGTTGAAAGTAAGCACGTTGGGTTGTTTGGTGAGCTAGGTCGAGTTCGCCGAACCACTTGGCGGTTCGCCTAATGTCCCCATCTCGCCTCTACTTTCATGCTTTATTTGATGAGTGATTCTGTAACTTTCGGGGAGAAGCCTAATGTCACCAAAAGCACTCGGCGACTCGCTGAAAGGCTTATTGTTTGCCCTTTGTGTGCACCCCTGAGCCTTTGTGCATTGGAACTTTTAACGGGCTTGTCCTTGTTCACCGAAAGCTATCGGTGACACGCTGAGTGGTTCCCCCCATCGCCTAATTGCTGCAGTTTTAGAGCTAATTCCTTTGGCGAGCTCGATCTAGCTCACCCAAAAAATTTGGCGATTCACCTCTAGTTTGGCTAGTCTATCTGAAATTGTTCTGATGTGCTTTTGTGTATGTTTTTCTAACTCCTCTTCAAGATTTTGCAGACATGACTAAATCAAAAGTTGTTTGAAAGAGTTAACACCAGCCCAAGAGAAGTCCAAAGGGATTGCGATAAATGAGGATGCAGCTACGTGGAAAGGCAAAGCTACGAAACTACCCACAACTACTGGGAAAGGCAAGGGCAAGAGTCCCACTTCTGCCAGGAATACTATTACCCTAGACCTTAATATTCCTTCATGGGCCTGGGGATTCTGCAGAGTGGTGCATGTCTTTCTGGCGGACTCACACTCAATAGAACTTGGTGAATCGGGCACTGATGCCCAGGCTCAGGGTGAGGCATCGAGCATTGATGCCCAGACAAATGAAGCGACTGTGTAGACAGGACCTCCTCTTTACCTCTCTATCTGTTTTGCTTTATTTCACTTTTGAATATTTTTATTTGCATTTGAGGACAAATATTTTTATTTGTGGTGGGGTGAGGACCACCTTTGTGTGCTGATTATGACTCTTGTTTTGTTTATCTATTTGGGCATTGTGCTAAATTTGTGTTACACTAATTTTTTGTGGAAGGTTTGAGATTGTGGCTCCTTATTTTTAATTGAAAATAATTTTTGACCATTTTAGAAAAAAAATTGCCACCTCTTGTACGTGTTGAATGTGGTTGTTCTCTTACAAATTTGAGTATCGGTTTTGATCAATACCGATGACTCAAATAGTGCTCATATTCGAACAAACATGAATGTGCGGCTATGATGAGGCCAAATGAAGTTGCATAGACAATATGTGAACTCTTTGCATCTCGTTGTGATTAGCCCAATTATCAAATCGAGTCTCTTGTGATGATCGTCGCACACTAGCGAAAGTGTGGAGTCTTGTTTGACTTTGGTGTCGATGCCTTGTGTGATGAGCTTATTGTGAACCATGCATGATAACACCTAGAATATGCCCCGTTGGTCCGGTTGACTAAGTAAGGCTATCTATTGATATGATCTTAGGCAACTTCGAAGAGTGTGAGCCAATTTGACATATACCTCTTTTGTGGCTTACCTTGTGAGTGTGTGAACCTTTTTTGAACACCCCTTGAGCCTTACCTTTCTTTGGAAAAAACAAGATGAAAACATAACATTTCTTAAATCCACTACCCATAATCCTCATGATTTGTGGTTGATTGAATAGCCAACTTAGGCTTTAGCCTAAGTTAGTGGTGTGGTGAAAAGAGAAGGCAAGTCAAGAAGTGCAAGAAAAGTCTCTTTTAACCCATGGTTTTTTGAAAAAATGGAACCCCTCCATATAAAAAAAAGACAAAGAAAAGAAAAAAATGAAAAAGTTGTGGAATAAAGTACAAAAGAAATGTGGTCTCCGAACAATCCATGGAAAGTGAATAATGGAATGACTTATGAGCACTAAAGAAAATGATGAAATAAGAGGAAAGGAAGTGTTGTGAGCACCACATTTCATGAGGATGAAAGTCACTAAGCCTAAATGACCATACATTTGCACTCAGCCCCATTACAATCCTTGTAAAGACCTTTTTGATTTTGAGTAAGCTGAAACAATTGGCTATTGGAAAATACGGGCAAACCTATGGGTGAAAGCATGTATAGTGTTCTTCTTTGTGAGTGTTGAGCGTTGCATTTGATTTCGGAGCTTTAAATTGTTGAACCATTGTGTGTGAATATGGAATCATTCTTTGTGTGAGGGCATTTGAACACTTTAGTTGAGCTTGAACTTGCATTTGAAGCAAGTATGGTGAGCTTGAGATTCTTTGATAATGGTGTGTCACAATTTGAAACTTTGAGTGCACATTTGATCTTCGCATGAGTAATTGAGTCTTATGTGTGCATTCATGATTGAGTCTTGTGTAGCACTGTTCGAGACATCCTTTTTGAACTGTCGAACTTGAGTTTTACTTGAGGACAAGCAAAAGTTAAGTTGGGGATGTTGATGAGTCCACAGTTTGGACTCATTTTAGGGCTTCATTTTTAATAGAATTAGTGTCCTCAAAATGCATATTTTGTCTCAATAACTGATGTAAATCCTTAAGTTTCAGGTATTTGGAGTTTTGAGGCAAAGCATGGACACTACTTGGCAAAAAAGGACGAAAACGGCTGAAAAGACAAAGAAAAGAAGGCCTGAGGATCGCCCAAACCATTGGGCGATTCGCCGAATAGCCTTAACTGCGCCCATTGTTCCAGTAAGCTGAGCCCTGAAGGAAAAGATCAAGTCAGCAATGAAAAGGAGCAGTCGGTGTGTCATCGAACAGTTCTGCGAAGTAGTACTATATCGCCCAATGATCCAGAACGCGAAGATGCTGAAGGCAAAAGCTGAAAGGCGATAAAGCAGACCAAAGGGCGGATCGCCGAGTGCATCGGCGATCCCGACTAACTGCGCTGAGTGATCCTTCGCAACACATTTTTAGACAACTATAAATACTAGTTTGAATTTTTATCCTAGTATACAAATTTAGATACAACATTTTATTTTTCTAAGTTTCAAGTAGAGAGACCTTGTTCTTAGCTTTTGAAGATTTGAAAACTTCTAATTCCAAGAAATTGGAAGTAGTTGTTGAAGATTCTTCATCTTAGACTCGATTGAAGTGAATATAAATCATACCCAGTTGTTGTTACTTCGATTTGGTATCATTTTCTTCCTTTTTCTATGTCTAGCTAAAACCCCAATTTTTGGGGTGTGATTTTGTGAATATGGGTTAATTTTCCTGTTGGGGATTGCTTATTGTTAGTCTATTTGTTGTTTAAATGTGATTTCGTTTAGTAGTTGTGTTGGAACTTAATGGGATTGTAGTTGCAAATACGATTTCATCTTAGTATTTTTGGCTTGCTCGAGAGAGTGAATGGGCTAAGGCGGAGGTTGTGCTTAAAAGCGGCAACTCAGTGTTCAAGAGAACCCGAGTTGATTCGAGGTAAGTTGCTCGAGAGAGAATTAACCCCCACTAAAGTCTAGCCTAGTTACAAATGTTCAGCAATTGAAGATCAATAGCATTTACCCGATTGTGTAGTTTATCCCATATTCCTATCACATCCCAAGAATCCCGTCTCCCTATATTCGCATCTTTGTATTCTAGTTGTTTTTGTTCATTAATTAAATACAAACCCCCTATTGATAATTGGCATTCGTGTCAACCCCTTAATTTATCATGTTTTTACTCGATAATGTTTTTAGTTATGGTTAACTCTAGCATATTCGCGCTTAACTTTAATTCTCAGAAACTGCTCCCTTGGGACTCGACCCCAACCCTTGGTTGGGTTATATTACTATTGAACGACCGTTGACACTTGAATTGGAAGTTGTGTATTTGATAACGTCATTCAATCAATAAACATGGGATCGATTGCCACGTTCCGACATAAACATTGGATCGGGTACCAAGTACCGATATGCTAACAGTTTGGATTTGGGTTCCATGAGAGGACCATTGACTTGACATAACTGTATATCTTCAGAATTGTGAAATTGATCGTTGTTCGTAATTGATATTAATATTGTATATGTTCAGTGTATGCATGTTATTATTACGTCTTATTGACTTATGTATGTTGCACTTATTGGGATAGCCGTGTGATCCTACCAGTACACTGTAGTTGTGTACTGATACTGCACTTGCTCTTTCTTTTGTTGACTACAGGGCATCTTCAGGCGGCTATTGACAAACCTCGTCTAGAAGATCAGTGATCGTTTCGAATTCAAGAATGAGCCAGTTCTTCCAAGCTGCCATGAGTTCCCTTTCTGTTTATGTCCACATTTCGGACTTAGACTAGTTCCTTAGATTTATTATGTTTAGTATGGGGTTGCACCCTTTCTTGTTTAGACTTATGGTTGAACCTTAGATGTTTTGGTACATTGACTTTCAAGTTCTAAGTATTATTCTGCATTTGTTTTAAGTTGTTAGACTTTCGTTTGGAGTTTATGGATCTCTATTTCTTTCCTTAGCATTTAAACTTGCTTCTGTAACATTAAATGCTTTAGTAATTTGATTAAGTTGGTTAGCTTAGTATGAATGGTTCTCCCACCGAAGGGTTAGTGTGGGTGTCAGTCACGGCGGTTTGGGTCGTGACAACATTATATGTACAGACGTCATTCAGTATTGCATCAATTTTTTATGTAAATTCAAGCACTCTGGATCAGCAGCAGAAGCATCATTAGGATTCACCTTCCATCTAGCCTTGGTGAGGCCTCTTCGCTTTTAGAGGATTCCAGTTCATCTAGAATATATAATAGTCATTATGTGTTTTTAGTAGAGTATTCAGGCAGCTAAGGATCGTGTCCCGCTAACCTATCGTCACTATATTAAAGGCTTCACGAGTCAGTTGAGTTATAGTTTTCACCATTATATTACAAACATATACATATTATACAAATTTCAGATTGTTAACTATAAAGTTATTGAGTTCATTTTCTAATTAAGTTATTGCATGTTCATCTTTTAAAGGCTTCCACATAGTGTTATACAGTCAGGGGCGGATCTACGTTGATGGAAGGGGTGTCACATGACACGGTTTCGTCAAAATATTTTACTAAATATACATATATATTTATTTTTAAAAAATAACAGTATGATTATTTAAAAGGAGACAACATGTAACAAATTGGTCACAGCTCGGGTGGCTGAGGCGTAGGGCGTCGCGAGATTGATTCTCAGCTAAGTTTTAATTTCTTTTTCTCTGTTGACTCCTTATATTTATATTTCTATATTTGTGACTTGTGAGTTTCTTCAAAAAAAATAGTTTTTGTTCATCATCATTCGGCATCTCGAATCTCCACATCATTTTAATATTTTTTTTGTTATTTTATTTTTTATTATGTGCTTGAAGTTATATTTTTATTTATTCATAATAAAAAAAAATCTATTTGCTTGTTACACTGAAATAATTTAGGATTTATTCAACTTATTACAATTGTCCGCAATCATCTATTATTTGATCCTCAATTACTAATATTCTAAAAAAAATCCAAACGTACCAAATCAATTGTAACAACTCAAGTTTCAACTAATTTGGAAGAATGGGCTAATGAGTAAAAAAAAAATATTAACGAAATTATTGGAGGCTTAAAGCAAAAGCTTCATTGATTTTCCTCTTGAACCGTTCTTGTCCTTTAAATGGTGGCACCGCTTAGAAAAAAATCGTGTGTACGCCACTGTATATAGTATTTAGTTAGTAGTAGGCTAGATGAGGAAAAATTCGCTTAGAACCAGCACTGATCCCGAATGTCGGCCACGTCCAAATATAGGCTCGAGTGGTGGCAAATGGACGGGTTGGGTCAAATTTGGGCGGGTTGAAAATGGGTCAATATAAAATGGGTAATAATTCAACCCGTCCATATTTGATATGGGTAAAAAATGATTGGGTAATAAATGGGTAGGGTAAAATACTAGTTTACCCATATTTACCCATATTTACCCATATTTTCATGAATAAATAGTACTTTACTTAAGAATTCAATATGGAGAAAATATTTTAGTTTTTTAGATGAAAAATGTTGAAAATGCTTCATTTAGTTTTATTGTATCATAAAAATAAAAATAAAAAATCCTATAACTTTTCAATATAAAATAAATTTATGTAATAACAAGATGAAAATATTTTTAATTTCAAAGTAAATGAATATTTGCATTTTAGGACTAAAACATGCTTAATGCACTTTAAGCAATGTCAATACTAATACATGAGTTGCTTATTTTACACTATTATTTATTATCCAATATAAAATTAAACAAATAAAAAAAATATAATTATAATTAACAAAAAAATGTACATTTAAAATATATATTTTTGGAGGGTCAAAGACTTCACATTTTCAATTATAGAGAATAATAATTAGTTATGTAGAATAACATAAAAAGGAAGAGAAGTTACACTATTTTTAGTGATATCATGAATTTTGAGTGAATAAAAGTTAGAAGCTTAACCCATTTGGCTAATCCATAATTTACCCATATTTTTATGAGTTGAATATGGGTATCAACCCATATTTTACCCATGTAAAAAATCACTCACCCAATCCATTAAAATATGAGCGGGTTATCAAAATATGGGCTCATTTTGCCGACACTAGCTCGAGATATGACACATAAAAATCGTCGTTTATCCCCTCCTCATTGTAAAGCATTCTGATGCTCAAGGAAGACAACACTATTACTTTAAGCTTTCTCTATGCATTCTCGGATGTTTTGCTCTCTTAGCTCTATTGCTCTGAGGGCCCTTTTACACCATTCATGCAATATTTTAATGAGCTAAATTAATAACATATTTTATTGACCTCTAATAAATTTAACTGTACCATTTATTTTTTTATAAACAATAGACATGTTATAGACGAAATTAAAGATAATGCGCTTGAGGCTTTTGTAGATTGATAAGTTAACCGAGGAAAAATATAAATATAAACCGCATAAGTTATGGACCTATTTGAACCTTTTCCCTTTATCTAATTATGAATTCAAATATTTATTTCCCTTTTAGTTTCAATTTTCAAAACGGGTTTCAGCAACTAAAAATTAATTTCACACCCTTTATCATTGTTCTTTGGCTAATTGTGTATTATAGATTTACAGAAGCAATAGCTGTTAAATTAGAACTAGCCTAATCTTGTTGTGTTCATAATAGGAACAAAAGGAAACAATATTTATTTGCTCCCCCTTTGGATCCAGAAAAGTGTCTCTAAATATAGCTCATTATAAGTGACATAGGTTAATAATCTTGGCTCTTGCATTCGCTACATTAAATTTAAAAGATGGATTTCATTTAACTCAATAATAACTATTATAATAATGTGTGTATATATTGAAAGTTGTTATAAAAAGGCACAAGTACACAAATAGCTACTTCTAGTTTCTGTTTAAAAAATAATCAACGTTTGTAATATTTTTATAATTTAGCCATTTGTATTAGATAATATATGAGATATTCAAACTTTGGACTTCGTGTCTCACTTAATTAATAATCAACGTATTGATAAATTAGAATATATTTTTTGGGGGGTGGGGGTTGGGATTATTTGTTTAGAATGAAAATGATATGAAATAAATTTAATAATCAAAACGATTAATATTTGAGATCGAAAATAGTATCATAAATTAAGTCACACATTGACTAGGAATTATTTTTCAACTACACGCTTTCGATTATTAATGACACGCAATGAAGTAGAACGGAAATAGATAACGTGGGCATGAAATATTATCAAGTCCAATACTTGGTTTTGAAGAAGTTATTAAGAGTTTTGTTTGGAGAATATATTTCGAAATTAAAATACTAAGGATAATATATATAATAAAATATTTGGTAAAATCAAGAATGTTTAATTATAAACTGAGAAGTCATAAATTGAGAATGACTAACTTATAATACTTTTGCTGATTTTATCGAACCAAAGAATTTACCTTCTCCAATTTTATAAAAGCTACCAACCTTATGCTTTCGTAGCAATTCTTCTATCAATATGATTCCAAAAATACTATTCATCTTATTGAATGTCAAAATAATTTAGGTTAAATTATAGAGTTGTTCAGTGGAATTTATCCTTGACTTTAATTATATTCCCTCCCTTGAAGTAAGTTCTAACCTCAATGGAAGAATGAATAACTCTTTAATCATTTGGAAGAAGTAATTTATCCGTTCATAGCTCATTTTTAATTTTTGCATACCCTTTAAGAAAATTATGATTAATATGAGTATTTTATTATAATAATTTTATTGATTGATCAATAGTTTTAAGTCTTGAGAAATAAGTAATTAGTCTTGAAAGTAAAATAGAAAAAAAAAAAATCTTGATATGTTAAAAGTGACGGGCAAAAGTGCAAGTCTATTTTCCAAATAGTGGACAACTAAAAAAATGAAAGGAGAAAGTGTTGGGTTTTAAAATGTGTGAATGGAAAATGAAGAGTTGCGACTTTTATGAAAAGTTGCGACTTTTATGAAA
>NW_006238944.1:2120842-2122389 GCF_000226075.1 Solanum tuberosum | reverse complement strand
GGCACAATAAGAACCTTTTCACACTACCCTTTGTTTTCTATAAATTGAGGGATTTCCTATCATTTTAGTTGAAAGAACTAATTTTTCTGGACTTCTTCTACTACTACTAAATCTAGTATTCTAAGTGTACTTTACTGCCGTTGAGTGGTTCGCTGACACCGTGATTTTAGGTGTTGATACACCGGTGAGTAAGATCATTCTATCCTGGGAGGATATATTTCATTAACCTCGGGTACTTGAGGAAAATAATTTCCTTAAGGGGACACTGTGCATTCAGTGGGCTCGATTTTATTTCTTTGAGAAAAATATTTTTATATTGTTTCTAATCTGTTTCTGTATTCTATTTTCTCTTACTAGTTTTTATTTTCTAGCTTGTAAAATACTTCTTTAAACTTTGTTGTTTCTTACCAAATTCTTCAAAGTTTTGTTCCAAGTATCTTAGGAATACAAGATGGACAACAATCTTAAGGAAATTAGTATAATATTGGTATTTCTTGTACTCTACTGATTGAGGGAAACAGATCATGGAAGTAGAAGATTAATGCACTACTTCTTCAGAATTTGATACCTTGTTTAGCAAGATCGACGTGAGAATGTACCAGAAAAAGTTGGTGGTATTCCAGTTAAAGATTACACCAGGTAACCTTCTTATTATTTGTCTAAGGAGGAAAATAGTTTTTAAAAGTTAACTCTTTTGACATTTATCATGTGTGTCTTGGAAAAATATCTGCAAATAATATATTTTTGAATGAATTTTCCTTGGCAAATAGTGTTGCCTTTAAAATTCTATAGTTTGCGGAATGAGAGATGCACATTTTGTTTGATAAAATAGTATGTCAAAATGTTATAGTTGGAAGACTATTTGAAAAGAAAAGCATTTCTATGTGATAATCTAAGAATATGTTTTATTATGTTTGGAGAAAAAAACTTTTAGTAGTTTTGTACTCCCTATGAATTTGATTGTGTCTGATTTTTGTAGAGTAAAAACTTTTGTAGTTTTCAACTCTGGATAAATAAGACTATGCAATTGGTTTGAAGAATATGAAAACTTCATCTAATAAGTCAGTGTTGTACTTTTTGTTTTCTATAAACTCCATTGTTAAATAGAAAAATTGTACAAAATTTTTTGTCTTTATTATTAGTATTCGAAATACTAAGTGGTATGTCTAATTGTGATAGAAAAAAGACAAGTGACTTAGAGGTTGTGATTTTGTGCCTCTATGGAATGAACTTTGACAATTGTGTAAAGATTGTCAAAGGGAATTGAAACACTATAATTCTTTTGCAGAATAATATTTCAAAAGAGGTTCCATATTGCCAATGACATTTTGATAGTATGAGAAAAAAAATATGTAGAAAAACTATTTTCAAATACTTGAAAAATATTTTTGAGATCATATTTTAAATGTGGGGGTTCTTTGCTTATGATAACGATAAAATTAGATTTCGTGTCTAATTTAAATTTGGAGCACAAGATATAAAATTTCATGATACTTACGTATTATGTTAGACCCATAAAATTCTTGGAGTATATTTGATATTGTGGT
>NW_006238944.1:2117721-2117877 GCF_000226075.1 Solanum tuberosum | reverse complement strand
TCCGTTTCTTTGTCTTGGAGTCATTCCCCATTCATGTGGGGGATTTTTGGTTTTAAAAGGTGTGAATGGAAAATGACGAGTTGCGACTTTTATGAAGAATTGTGATTTTTATGAAAAGTTGCGACTTTTATGAAAAGTTGCGACTTTTATGAAGAG
>NW_006238944.1:2104660-2117658 GCF_000226075.1 Solanum tuberosum | reverse complement strand
ACAATAAGAACCTTTTTACACTACCCTTTGTTTTCTATAAATTGAGAGATTTTCTCTCATTTTAGTGGAACTAATTTTTCTAGACTTCTTCTACTACTGCTAAATCTAGTATTCTAAGTGTACTTTACTGCCGTTGAGTGGTTCGCTGACGCCGTGATTTTAGGTACCGATACACCGGTGAGTAAGATCGTTCTATCCTGGGAGGATATATTTCATTAACCTCGGGTACTTGAGGGGAATAATTTCCTTAAGGAGACACTGTGCATTCAGTGGGCTCGTATTTTATTTCTTTGAGAAAAATATTTTTTATATTGTTTCTAATCTGTTTTCTGATTCTATTTTCTCTACTAGTTTTTATTTTCTAGCTTGAAAATACTCTTTAAACTTTGTTGTTTCTTACCAAGTTCTTCAAAGTTTTGTTCTAAGTATCTTAGGAATACAAGATGGACAACAGAAAGTACGTTATATTGTGGACCAATAAGTTGAGTCAATTACAATTCTAACCAACAAAAGGTTGTGGTAGAATAGTAAGTAGTACTCTTTCATCATTAATCAGAGATCTCGAATTCAAGTTTCCTTGATCCTGAGTATGAAATTGTCTTCATTAGGAGCGTTCAATCCGAACTAAACTTCGTGGTTGTTGAAGAGTGAAAAAGATTAATGGTAGAGGAAAGAACATGAGAATTAAAAGAAAAGCGGTGTTCGGTGAAGATAAAAATAAAATTATTAGCTGTTTTTGAAGCTATTAATTTAATGCACCTTTGAAAATAGTCACTAACTTCCAATTACTCACAAATTATATTAGCAACAATTTAATACACTCTAACTGTCTTAGCTTCTTACATCATCTTCGTCTTCTTCTAATATAATAATATAAAATATAAAAAATAAAAATAAATTTACTTTCCAAAAACCTTTCACATGCAATTGGTAGTAAAAACACAATTGGTTTATCCATATATTTTTGTTTTTAAATTGGTTCAAAATTAATTACTTTCTTCGTTCACTTTTACTTGTCTATTATTAATAATTTTCATTTTTGTTTGTCATTTTTAACATATCAATAAAAGACAATTATTATTTTTAACATACGAAGACCATTTTTACAAGTAACACAAAATAGCCAAGAAATCTCATTTTTTTTCGTTTTTCCTTCAACAAAGAAATTACTTATATACTTCTATATAGGATTTTCTATATTAATTAACATACGATGGTGAATTGAGCTTAGTCAAGTTAAATTTCACAAGCTAAGTCAGATGATACAATTTTATACGTCGATGCATATATACTAGCTATTTTGATGCCTTTTCAACCTTTTTAACAACCACAACTAACATTGGTTGGTTGTAGTGCAATGGTGGGACTGCACGCTTCAGTCTTAATCAGATGTCTCGACTTTGAGTCATGTCTAAGGAGAAAATCATATTGAGAGCGCCACTCCAAATGAATTCTACAGTGCACGATCTAAATTTAGTCGGGGCTTTAATGTGGACTTCGAACACAGGGTGAAAACCGGAAAAAGAAAACAACTTTTTTGAAGGAATTCATAAAACTTTTATAATGGTAGGTAAGTTCAAGTTCATGTTAGCAACAACATAACGCAAACGGCAGAATTAGTCAATTTTAAATAACAAATTAGTAATGAATTCACATATATAGTCATACTCATACCCACTTCCTACCTTTGACTAACCAAGATATGGGAAAAGTGAAAATATCACACAATCCATAATAACAGGAAATTATTGATTTAACTTAAAATATAGCCATTATTGCATGTATATAAATTTTACATTATCAATATATTCAATTTGTTATAGCAGATTCATTTTATGTTCAGCAGGTTATTATTATAATCTCACATTTTATGAACGATAACATGTACTTTTTTTGTCTCAATTTATACAACTTACTTTCTTTTTTAGTCAACTTCAAAATTTATACAAGTTTCAAAAATCTTTCTTTCTTTTTTAAACTCCATGTCAAGTTAAACTAACTCATATAAAATTGGACGAAAGGAGTATTATTTTACTTGATCGTGTGAGTACTGTATATATATTGTACACCGTACGTAAGTATAAAAAGTTGAACTAGTTAAAAAAGGAAAAGAAAATAAAACACTCTTTGAGGTGAAATGATTGAAAATGCATTTAATCACCCCAGCTAAACAACTGTCTACATTGATTATTCCAATTGAAAGTTGTTGTGATCCTTTTCTTAACTAGTTAGTAGTTTGGTTTTTATATTATAACACCAAACATCCAAAGGCATTTATTACTTTAAAATTATTTACCTCCTCAATATTTTTTGTATATATAAAGGCAACTCTTATTTCCCAATTATCACACTTGATTTAGTTTCTTTAATTAAAAAAAGGAAAGGAAAGCAAACACCACCTAGTTCATTCTTTCACATAATTAGTTCAATGGCTTCCAATATTATTATTTTGATGATGATTATGGTATTAAGAGTAGTAGAGGGTGCAGCTGAAAGAGCATTTTTTGTGTTTGGAGATTCATTAGTTGATACTGGAAATAACAACTATTTGGCTACAAGTGCTCGTGCAGATTCACCACCTTATGGCATTGATTATCCAACTCATCGTCCTACTGGACGATTCTCTAATGGCCTTAACATTCCTGACATTATCAGTTAATTATATTATTTCTCTCTTCTTTATTTTCATACACATTTTCGTCACTATTTTGCTGAACATGTCGCTAATTTGTTGGTTTAGCTACGTCTATTATTAAATCCGGTTTTTTTAGTAGTGATATTATTATAAGTTTGATGGCATATATGGACGCACAAAGACTTATTATATATATGACCCTCTCTCTACTTTAATTTGTGGTTTGCATTCCATTCCAAAATATACATCATTAAGTTAACAAAACAAGTTCCACGTTGGAAAAAGGGATGGATATAATTGGTTTGTTCATATGGACTCCGACAATTTTTACCTTATTTGGAGAGTGAGTTAGGTCCAAGATCTATTATTTTATATGGTAGTAAAGTCGATCCCTTTTCCTATTACATGTTGTTTTAGTTTCAACCTTCAAAATATTTTCTTCCTTCCTCATTATTTTCACATTTGGTGCTGCTGTGTGCATGCATGCAGCATTATTCTGTATCAGGCACACGTGGTCCTTCATGGGACAATTTTGGGATCTAGAAACAATAATTCCATTGTGGGATCGAAACTTCAAATTTCAATAGTCATGACTAATTTTTATACTAATTGCAAAAAGAAAAGGGGGAGTGGAGAGGTGGAATTAGCTAGCGTTTGAACAGAGATTTTTTAAATCTATCATATTTTAAAATTGTCTTTAAAAAAAATTCAAGTTTCAAAAATTGATATTCCAGACTTATTTTTGGGAGAAATTTCACTCTCACTTGCAAAAGCTTTACTCGGTGCAATATTGCTATGATTATCCATTTTGTCTTTTTGTTTTATACCTTGTTATATATAATTATTTATTAAAATTTGTTTTGTCCTTGTTAACGTAATTATTAGGTGAAAAACTTGGAATAGAGCCTACATTGCCATACTTGAGTCCTGAACTTCAAGGGGAAAAGCTTCTTGTTGGTGCCAACTTTGCTTCTGCTGGGGTTGGTGTACTTAATGACACTGGAATTCAATTTGTAAGCTTTATTTCTATTTTCAATTTCCATTATTCAATTTGCAATAGTAATTGATTTTGTGGCATCATTCAAATTTTGAGACTTAAATAAGTACTAAGTATAATATCACATAAATATTACTCAGCTTTTAAATACATAAATTTTATCCGAAGAAATTTAAAATTAAGATTAAGAGAAATATTAAAAATACACTTAAACTCGGCGTGAATTATTAGTTTCATCTCCAAACTATTGACAGTCTTAAAAACACTCATTTACTTGACTAATTGAACTTAAATACACCCCCAATCTTGTAACATGAGTGAAATACACCCCTAATTTCTCATTAAGTTTAGGGGTGTTTTCAAACTTTTCTCGGCTTTTTATTAAGAGCCTCATGCTCCTACGAGAGTTTGAAACCACTTTTTATGTCATGTTGCAGATCGGAGGTGTGTATCTAAGTTTATTTAGTAAAATAGAGGGGTGTTTTTAAGGCTATCAATAATTAGGGGATGAAACTAATAATTTGTGTCAAGTTCAATACTTTCAGTACTTCGCTCTTTAAATTTATAATCAAAATTAAGAAATTTGACTCTCGATTTTCTTGTGCACTAGATAGATTTATGATATGAAGAGTTTTTTTTTCCAGGTAAATATTATAAGGATTGGACAACAACTAGAGTACTTTGCAGAATACCAAAAAAGAGTGGGAGCTTTGATAGGAAGTGAAAAGGCAAAGCAATTGGTGAAAGAGGGTCTTGTTCTAATTACACTTGGTGGCAATGATTTTGTCAACAACTATTATTTAGTCCCTTTTTCTGTTAGATCTCGTCAATATATGCTTCCAGATTATGTCTCCTATGTCATCTCTGAGTACAAAAATGTTCTTCAGGTAACAATTATACATATATATATCATTTTTTATCATGTGTCGGATCACTTTTACTTGTCATATTTGGACTTGACATGTCCATTAAGAAAACAATAACGACAGGACTATTTTACCACATTACTCATATTAATTAATGTTTGATATTAATTAGGTCTTAGAAAGTAATTTGGGAAATAAGTAATTAATGCTATGAATACGTTAAAAATGACAATCTACTTTTTTTAAATAGTGGACAAGTAAAAGTAAACCGATGAAGTATGTTCTATATTGAACCAATGCAGACCTACTTTAGAGGGGAAATAAATCATGCATGTGATTAATTATTGTACAACTCTTAGTTGTACATGTCATTATAGTTCAAGTCATTTTGTGTAGCACATCATAAAGACAACATTTTTCATTATTGAATTTGAAGATCTATCATAAAGCAACATGAATCTCTAATAATTGACCAATGAATTTAAATTATATATACTGATAGGTTAATTTTATGACGCAGAAACTCTATAGCTTAGGAGCTCGTAGAGTTATTGTGACGGGAACAGGGCCATTAGGTTGTGTGCCCGCGGAATTAGCCCAAAGAAGCCGCGATGGCAGCTGCGCGGATGATTTGCAGCAAGCAGCAGTACTGTTCAATCCACAACTAGTTGAGATGCTTAATGGTCTCAATAGTGAAATAGGCAACCATGTTTTTGTTGCAGCAAATACAAACCAAATGCATTTGGACTTCATTACTGATCCTCAAGCTTTTGGTACATAATTTAACCCTCATAATTATTAATTACCTACTTACTTTTGTCATTCTTAGCATATATATAAAAAAGAAAAACTAGATGAGAGTAAATAGGTTGTAGCAATATAAGTTGGCTTCTCCCTAGGCTTTAAATGATATCTCACATTTTTAGTCCTTTCTAATATCTACTACTTTAATTAATGAGAGCATAGGGTAGGGTCCGGAGGAAAATCTTACTATATTATTTTTACCACCTCCTAATCAGAGTTTTCACCTTTTTTGCTCCTTTGATAATTCAAACACACGATCTTAGGGTGGGAGGTGAAGGATGTTTACCATCTGACCAACTCTCTTTAATCTTGTTGTATTATATATATGAAAAATTATAGGGTGTAACTTTTATACACTAGTAGTATATATTAGAAGCTTTACACTATGATCAGGCTTTACCTAAAAGATAAATACAATTGTCCATGATAAGAGGGATAGTAACCTAGAAAATAGGGCAAGTATTTGGTACAACATGTTAATACACATGCATTAGTTACATACTATGTTGCTTTGGACCCTTCGAAAATGTCAACGGGTGTGTGTCGATTCCTTCAAAAGTAGTGTACTTTTTGAAGGATCCGATACGGTATGGCATCCTTTTTGGATAGTCCGAACAACATAGGTTACATTATATATATATAGTTGGTTTACTAACTTTGAAGGTAAATGGAATATGGGACAGGATTTGTGACATCAAAGGTGGCATGTTGTGGACAAGGACCATACAATGGGATGGGGTTGTGCACACCTTTATCCAACTTGTGCTCAAACAGAGATGAATATGCATTTTGGGATCCATTTCACCCCACGGAGAAGGCTAACAGAATCATTGTTGAACAAATCTTGACTGGAACAACTGATTACATGCACCCAATGAACCTTAGCACCATTATGGTCATGGATTCCAAGGCTTAATAAATTCTACTCTCAATTTGTTTAAATTTCCACTAGAAATGTTATTTATTTAATGTCCTTTTAGTTGAGTAATTCCTTCTTTGAAAATAAGATGGATATTGTGTGAAATGTAAGTGTTATTGAGTTGATCATTCTCATAACTCGTCTTCCTGCATCTCTTCTTCTAATAGTATGTCTTCTTTTTTGTTTTCTTGAATTAATTATGATGAAAGAGTTTGCATTATTGCAAAATTTACAAATATTTAGAAGTATGCCAGTAGTACAAGATTCTAAATTAGATGTGATTAAGCAAAAGAAGTGTTACAAATATTGACAATATTAGAGATTAATCATATGCAGCTTAAAACATGTAAACAAGGATAACATACATTTCTACAGTAGTCTTTGAGTTGTAATTACACAATCAAACAGTATATTTATAATTATATTATGCCGAATAAATAGATTTTTATATTGTATAATTACAAGGCACTTTCCTAGTAATTACACTAAATCCAATGAGATGACTTTCCAAACATACCTAAAGAATTTTCCTTCTCAGGTGAAATATTATAAGGATGTTGTCAACGGTTGTTTGGACATACAAGCATGAAAAATTAAAAAATATTTTTCTTCATACCAAATACACCCTTTGAATGCCACATTTTTTATGCTTTATATATACATACATAGAGAGTTTTGTTCCTCAACTTCATCCATCTTTTCAATTATCAGTTCCATTTTCACCTATATATTTTTTTCTTTGGATACTCCAAAAACCAAAATTATAAAAACACAATATGCACATTCCTTCCTGATTTCTTGTATTGAATGAAATTTCACATTTTTTTCACACCTTTTGTTGCAAAAGAGAGCTCAAATTTTGTACCTGAACAATTATTTATGTTCTTTTGCTTTTCCTTAGATGATGCAACTATCTCAAGGCAGATGAATACTTTATGTTATATAACCAAAATGCTTCTTATGGTTTCGCTGTACTAAGCTTGCATTAGAGATCTTGAAGGAAGGATGCCCTCAAGGGTTTGGTTCAATTATAAGAGCGCAATATGAGATGTGTGTGCCAAACACACATGACAAGTCAAATCCTACTACAAACAAGAGCCTAAACTTTAATTGGAGAAGGATAGAGAGGGCACACTCGTTCACCGAGTTTCGAATAATGTAGCAAAATTAACAATGCAAATACTCTTATTACTACCAAAACTGTTTGCTCTACAAAAGGCTTGCACCAATCAATACTAAGCAAATAATCACTTGAAGAAGACAAATAACATCACAAAACTTCCAAGACAAAGAGACATTTGGCTTACTTAGCTTTAAGGGCTGTGCAAAGGGTAAACTGCTTTACTATTTTGCCTCACCAATAATGGTGATGAATTCCCAACATCTCTAAATGGTGGCCTTTTTAGTACTCCTGATTTTTTGCTGCAAGAATGTTCTTTTCTTATCCCAACAGAAGAAAGTTCTGATCTACCACTCCTGTCATTGGCTCCGCGATTTTACTTCAGACAATGCATAAACATGCACTTTTCCTTCTTTAGTTGTTTCCCAAGAGAAACAGGTGGCAAATCTTTTGTTGAAATCACTTCAACACCTCTTTGTTTTTGCAACTTCTGAATGGCATTTTTTCAACCGACAAACCAACACACGTTTTTCCTTCTCAATTTGCTTGGCTAATGACAACAAAGGTGAATTCGGGGTAGATGTTACCTCTCTCTGATCATGTGCCGTAGATTTCTCTGTCCTTGATTTTTCCAGCTTGTCTTTTGCTGCAGTTAATTCACACTGTATATCCTTTGCTTTGGTTTCAAATGCTTGTGATTTGCCTTTCCATTCTTCCACCTATAAAAGCAAAGAAAATGAGATAACAAAAATAACATATCGAGTGAAATCCCACAATCCCACAAAGTGATGTCTGGGGAGGATAGAGTGTATGCAAACCTTACCAGTACCTCGTGGAGGTAGAGAGATTGTTTCCGAAAGAGCCTCGGATCAAGTGAAAAGTAAATGAGATACTTTTGAAGAAATAATATAGTGAACTGTTTCAAATCAAAACTTATTTCATCAAACTTATCATTGGAAACCAAGAACCAGATTCTTAAAGAGGACTGTAAAGATTGGATTTCACGAGGAAAGTCAAGGGCTGGGTTTTCCCAGAAATTACGAGAAGCCTGAAGTTCTTCCTTCTCCCCTCTCACTTGCTGCAGCATTTCCTGCATTTGTGGCCATTGCTCAGTTTCAGCTCTTGTTCTACTATCCTTCGCACTATAGCCTTGCAATTCCCTGAGCATTTGTTCTCCTCGAGTGGCATCACGTCCTGTTCAAATGAAACAAGAGTGCAAAAACTGTTTCTTCAGTTCAAAACTAGCAATAAAACTCTATAATATGATGAAGACAAGTACACCATGTTGCAAATGCATGATTCTTGAGCTGTTTAGCAAAATGCTTTCTCTTTTAGGATTAAGTTCACAAATGATCTTCGAACTAAAGGTCTATTACAACAAAGCCATAAAACTAAGGTCAATAACTACGATAGAACACATCATCTATTCCAATACTCAGCATAAAATGAAAGTCATTAGAAATATCAACCTGACCCTGACATTACAAGCAAGTTGCCGCATAAGATAAAATTTCCAAACAACTACAATTAGCAAAATAACATTTCCAGGTAAATATAAGATTGATTTCTCAGATGATCACTCAATAATAGTTATTATCTCAGAAAACTCACCAGTCTTCTTGATTTCAATTTTGCTCAATAAAGAAAGTGACTTTCTGAGATAATAACTACTACCAATTGAGTGACTACTAGTATTTTGATGATTTGTTTGTTTGGTAATTTTATCTTATGTTAATATAGCTACTTGTCCACCACTTTAAACAAATTTTGAAATAACTCTAGGGTCTTAGTAGCATCAAAATCTTACTACAATACACCACAAGATATACTCACTCCTTTTCAATTTGTTTCCTCTACTTTCCCTTTTAGTCCACTTCAAAAGAATATCTTTTTCCTTTTTAGGAAACTCTATAAACAAATTTTGAAATAACTCTAGGGTCTTAGTAGCATCAAAATCTTACTACAATACACCACAAGATATACTCACTCCTTTTCAATTTGTTTCCTCTACTTTCCCTTTTAGTCCACTTCAAAAGAATATCTTTTTCCTTTTTAGGAAACTCTATAAACAAATTTTGAAATAACTCTAGGGTCTTAGTAGTATCAAAATCTTACTACAATACACCACAAGATATACTCACTCCTTTTCAATTTGTTTCCTCTACTTTCCCTTTTAGTCCACTTCAAAAGAATATCTTTTTCCTTTTTAGGAAACTATAATTACAATTTTTCGCATAGAATGTTTAAGACCACATGATTAAAGGGAATTTTGGAACATTTGACATATCGTTGATTTAAGACCACAAGATTCAAAAGTCTTGTTTATTTTCTTATACTCAGTATCAAGTCAAAACAAGACAAACAAATTGAAACGGAAATAGTAATACAATAAGTTCACTATTGTAAGTGTTGTACATCATTTTTGAATTAATATTGAGGTACAGACAGAGAAGTACAATTATTATATGCATAAAAACATTTTATCTGTTCTGACTTTACCTGAGATGGTTGTTGTCTTGTAGAGAAAGGTAAAAGGGTCAATTCTCTAGGAAGTTGCAGCTGAACTGGCAACTGAATTGTTTGTTGTGCTTGAAAGTATTGTCTCATATTATTTCCCCTTTCTATCTAACATACCCTTTGACAGTCCTTCCATTTTTTCCCTCAACAATTCCATCTGCAAAACATTTTTTTAAAATATTTAAGGGAAGTATTGACTTAATTGGTAAAATTGTTGTCATGTGACTAGGAGGTCATGGGTTTAAACTGTGGAAACATGTTGCTTAAGAAATGCAAGGTAAATATTGCATACAATAGAAAGCTCAGTGCAGTGGACTGCCTTTTCTTCATTTTTCCCAAAATCAAACCTAGAAATAGTCAAAATTACTAGTATAATAAAACACCACTCCTGTTGTCTTCTTTCAAAAATTTTATTACAGTATCTTTTTTTAAATGGTCCACATGGAGTTACCAGTTTAACCTTATTCCAAGGTGAAATTTTCAAATGATAGCAGGTTCTCAAATAGTTCTCAATCCTAATTAACTAATGCACACAACATTCAAAAGTAAAACCAACTATCTTGTTCTTTTCTCAACAAAAAGTCCTATAGTAGTGATTACTTAGTTGATAAATAAATGGCTTACTTTATAGCCTCTATTAAGTTAAATACATAATTAAGATCGCAACTTTTTCGATCAAGAAACATCTTTACTTTAATTCCTTGAGAGTTTTTTCATCTGTTAAACCTCCAAGCTTCTCTAGCCTTTTCTGTAAATGACATGCTTTTTTATCAAAACTACTACAACCCCGTTACTGGCCCTCTTCCATTTAATAATTCTACTATTTTTCAAGTTGAAGAATAGAGTAAAAAGCAAAGAACATTAAGAAAAAATTACTCTTTCATATGTATAAAGAGAAAATTTGAACAGTGGTGCATTTGTTGGACAGACCTTGCATGAAAAATCTGATAACCTGTTTTACTTTTATTTCTACATTTGACAATTAAGTTTAATACATTAATTAATAGTATAAAAGAACTATACATAATTATTTTCACCATACTATGCATATATAAGGTGGAGTTTTGGCTAAAATTATCCCTGAAGTATAACCCAAACTTAGGGTAAATCCTTACGCTACAATTGTGAACAAAAAACATCCTTTTAAGTATCCCAAAATTTGCAATAAACATCCCTCTATTAACTTTTGTTAGAAACTAACAGCTGAAATAAATATCTGTGTCAAGCACATTCCCCCCCAAATCTCCATATTTCTATTGTAATTTTGTTCTTCTCATATACCTATGTTTCAAGTTTAAAGTTTTCCCTCCATCGGGATATTACCAACTAATGGTTATACGCTGACGGGATCGCAGAGCTCATATGTGTTTTAGCTTCCTTTTTTTTCTCTCTAAGTATTATTTTCCTCATTTATGTCTAAATTCATTGTATAGGTCTCTTTTTGCTGTTTTTCTTCTGTTTTGCCCAAAAAAATTACTGTTTTATTTGCTATTTACTCTACTGATTTACCAGTTTTAAATTATTTTGTTGTTGATCCTTTTGCTGTTTACGATTGGTTTACCAGTTTTTTTGTTGTTGTATGGCTGCTTTTTGGCTAATTTGGTGTTGTTTTTCTAGTGGTTTGTCAATTTTTCTGCTGATTTTTTCTACTGCATTGCAGTTTTTTGCTGGTTTGGTGCTGTTTTGCTGGGTTTTTCTACTGGTATGCCGGGTTCTTTTTTGTAATTTTTAACCATTTCTTTTCCTATTTATATTCAATCAGACCTAAGTTGCTCGGACTCTTCACTTTTGGTGCCGCACCCTTGTCGACACGGGTGTGGGTGTGGGTGTGAGTGTGGGATCTGTGTCCGATTTGGTCAACCGATTTTGGGTACTTTGACCAAAATCGATGGAGAAAGTTTGGACAGTTTAAATGATTTCTATAATCAATACAAAAGCTAAGGTGAAATTGAAGAAAATGAAATATCTTTTATATAGAAATTTCTATTCACTCATTTTCTTTTAATCTCCTTCCAAGATTCTCCCCAAGTTCTCCATATAATATCTCATAATTTAGGTTTTATAACTCTATTTTTAGATATTTTAATTATATTAAGGTGAATCCCCGCACCCGTATCCATACATGGATCCATATCCCCGAATCTTAAAAATTAGATCATGAAGGATCCGACCTCTAGATCCGCACCCGTATCGAACACCCGCACCCAAGTCCAAGCAACTTAGAATCAGACCGAATATGGATATTTGGAAGGAAGTCATTGGCACACGTATTTATTTCAACGGTTAGTTTTTTAACAAAAGTTAACAGAATATTTATTGCAAATTTTGGATAGTTAAAGGACGTTTTTTGTTCACAATCTTATATCTATATAAAAGAGAACCCTCAACCCGATGAAGTGGCACCACCACAAGCTAGGGATTCCTTTTTAGTCAAATTTATATATTCTCACCAACTACCCTTCCCATTCTCCAGAGAAACGCCACAATCAAACGTCGCTTCAACCTCATCAGTCCCTAAACAGCCGCTTCCCCGCTTCCTTCCTTTTAAACTTATTGCGGCTCTTCAAAAACGTTGTCTCTGTTTACAACGGACGCCACCATCTTAAGAATTGAACCACAGACTATTCTGATTCTCTAAACTACTTCATGTTCTCACTGCTTCTCCCTGTTTCTGCTCACCAACCTCAATCAAATCCCGAAGTTCTCCACTGCTGCCTACGAAGTTGCGCTCAACGCCGCACCAAATACGTCACTATTCAGGTATGATACTTATTCAACCTACTATCCATTCTCCCTTTTCCCCAGCACGGTCCCAATAATGACTTTGTTTATCTGTCTTGGCATTAAGAACCTTGCAGCCCACAACAAAAGTATGATGATGAAGTGGCTTTGGAGATACAACTTGGAAGACGCAGGGCTCTGGAAAGAGGTCATCATAGCTAAGCATGGAAGGCTGAATCAATGGTGCTCAAATATTACTACACTTCCTTACGGAGTGGGACTGTGGAAGAGTATTAGGATGTTGTGGGATACATTTGATCAGAACGCTTACTTTGAATTGGGCAATGGTGTACTCCTAAAATTTTGGACAGACAAATGGCTTGGAAATACCACTCTTCAGGAGGATTTCCCAGATCTGT